>NW_009704151.1:99744-120225 GCF_000703405.1 Apaloderma vittatum
CAAGCATCCATCAATCAGAAAGTTGACTAGAACAATTAAGATTATATAATTACAGGTCTGTGTTTACAGATATTTTGAATATTTAAGCATCTTTCTGTTGAAAGAGTTCCAGGTATTGCCATGAAGGGATACTTAGCAGCCTCTGTACCCTTACTTAGTCATTTGTATGGTGGGTGGTTACTAATGGCAATGCTTGCAAAATCTTCTTTCTGCTTTTAGCTTGTGTTTGCATGTTTGATGGTACAAGTGCATACACTCCCTACTGGTTTCTATTGTTAGTTGTGAACTTTTTATTTTTGGAATTTTGTAATCTGAGAAAAGACACTTTTTTGGCTTTTCTTTTTATTAGTCCTGCCTTGCTGCATACGCTTTAATTCATGGAAGAGCTGGAAAGAATGTTCACCTGTTCTGTTCGTCCCCTTCTGCAACTTCTGGTGTGACCTTGCAGATTCATCTCGCATCTCAGTTTCTCTGACTTGCAAAGTGCTGTGAGACACTGCTGCTGGAACATGGGCTTGGTGATACCTGTGGCAGGCAGGATGTACCTTAGCACGGAAATTGAGTACTGCCTTTGAACAGTACTCAATAAATAATAAAAGGGGAAATAAAAGGATTTACAGCCCTTATAATAAAGGCATTACCGTGAGAGAATAGTACTAGCAAAAATTAACGGTTGTAGTATTTCCTTGTCCAGTATCCCCCTCCTGCAATGATGTGGTGCTCAACTGTCGCAGTTTCCAAAAGATCATTTTCATTGTTCTTCCTATACTACTGTGGTTTATTAAGATGCAGCAGTATCTTTAGGTAGGACTTAATGAGACTTTCTGGAGGGCAGTGTCCCACTTTCATGGCTGGGATTGGAACTATGCATCATTTAGAAAAAACCAAAATGAACTCAAGCAGTGTACAGGTCTGTTAGGTCGCTCAAGGAATAGTTGCTGGCACAGGTCTCTTCTGGAAAGCCTGCTTTGTGTTGGGAAGTGAGATAGTTTGCTGATTACTGTTTTGAAGTGGAATTATTTGCTGGTGTGTGGTTCTCATGCTCTCAGCTTCCCAGGACCTTACAACCAGTAGGAGGGTTCAGCCAAGTGTCCACCTAAGCTCCTTCCATGCACAGACATGATGTTTGTGAGAGGATGTGAGAATGGATCAAAGCAGCCCCCATCAAACCCTTGGAAAGCAATGTGTGCTTCCCAGTCCTCTGTGCCAGATTCTCCTGGGCAACTGAAAGAGTGTCTGTTTGTATGTAGGGGCTAAGAGGGGAAATGTGTATTTTTTTACCTTGATTGTGGGAGAAGGGTGCTCATGCTAGACTAGAGAAATCATTGGCTTGTAGTCTGAGGTGTGAGCTGGACTGAATTATTTTAGGCCTCGTTTATCTTATTACACCTGGTGAGGTTTGACAGCAGCTGAGACTTTGCATTGCTGAATGCAAAGGTTGTGACTGTAAAACTTCATTACACTGTCTGGCTTTACATGTGGATCGTCTGAACTTCTGAGATTAGATTGTGAATCTCTGTCATGATACAAGTTAGGTATAGTAATGGAGGAAAAGGACTATACTGCTTTTTTGTTTTTGACGTATATCCAAATAATTTCCTTGCATCGTGTCGGTAATTTCCTTTGGGTGGTTTATTTATTACCAGATAACATGATGTTATTAAATAAGTGCGCACAGCAAGCCTTCCTTATCTGTTTGTGCGTTGTTGCCCTCTGTTGCAGACATTCTGTATACACATGTATACAAATGACGTGCCTCTATCTGGTTATAAATATTTTCCATTTGGAGTTATCAGCTTCTAGAGAGATGAGAGGTGATCACTTGAGCATGAGAGATAAGGGACCAGAGGAAAGGAAAAGAAAAATTACTAAGCACTGAACTGCATACGAAATAATCTAATCCAGTGTGCAAGCCTATTAGATAAAGTAGAGCAAACAATTTTTCTTGCATACCTAGCTGTTGCCATGAATTCAAGTTATTACATGAATTCGGCTTGTACACTTACAGAGTGACTGAGAGAAGAGGGGAATTTTTTTTTCAGCAAACGTGCTATCATAGGCTTTCTTGATTTGCCAAAAAGAAATTTAGCTGTGCCAATGCATTCTGTTTTTCTAAAGGCTATAATTTTTTGGGGGGAAGAGTGGAATAGCAGCTCTTCCTGTTCCTAGGACTTTGAGCCAGAAATAATCAGATAAAGAAGATGGAAAAATCTTGGTTTAAAATTAATTGGTTTGTGTGAATTCTGTCATTTTTGCCAATTTACTTGCACCTGGTGAGATGCTTCTGGTATAGCAGCAGCTCTCGTGGTGTATGGACTTCTTGTGCTTTGCCCCTTGGCTGGTTTGCCTTCGTGCAAGGCAGTGGATCCCATTCTGACCTACTGCCCAGGGTGTTCAGGAAGGCCCTGGAGCAAACTATCCAGAGGTCTTTTGGCTCTGAGACAGGCAGTAGCTCTGCTGTGTTCCTGCAGCTGCTATAATGATTTGCTTTTAAAAGTGTCTTTTATGATCCAAGAAAATATCCAGCATGGTTCTTTACCTGGGGACCAGAATGTACCTTCTAGGCAGCTCAATAAACTCACAAAGCTACAGCGTAAAAATAATGAATAGGCAGGATTTTGCACCTTTCATTTAATGGGTCTATCCACAATTTCTGGCACAGAGAGGCCAATTGCTCCATTAAACCCCATTCTGTACTGAAGAACAATTTCTTTCCCTTCACAGTAAAAGAAGCCATATTTGTGCCAAGTGCTAAGGTTAAAGAGGGACATGGTAATTCCTGGGCCTTTGACATGGAAATAAATTTTTCCCTAAAGGTAAAAGCTTGAAGAGAATGCAATAACATCCAGCATACATTCTGCTGCACCGAAGTCAGCAGGGACTTCTAGGCTTTAGAAAATGCATAAAGTTATGAGAGAGCTTTTATTTATTTCTTTTTTATTTTAGCACTGTTGGCAAACTTACAGCTAAGAAGAAGAGTTTTAAAAAGTCAGTAAAATGCATCTGTCTCAGCAAAGCATGAGTGTCAGACTTTACAAGTGTAATTGTTCTGAGATGTGAGGACTCATTTAAGCACTCAGAGTGGAAGTACATTAGACCATGAAAGTTACTGAAAGTGAGGCTTAATTGCCTGTTCTTTAAGCTACTTCTCTGTGAATGCGAGGCAGTGATTTATTATTTATGGTAACACTGTTTGTATCAATGACTTCCAAATTTGAAGTCTGGAGGCGAATCCACAGCTGCTGTTGGCCACTGGAATAAGGGGCTAAAGCCCTTTATTGCACATCTGGCCTGGGTAGAGGCATACAAGACATGGGCCGTTTGCATGCAGCTAGATGAAGGGCATGATCTGTAGATGGTTCTCCTTCTGAGAAACTCCCTGAGGCATATGTAAGGAATCTTTTCCACGTGGTATGGCCTGCTGCAATCCTCTAGGGTTTGAAGAAGAGACAGGACTGGGGTCCAGATCACCCCTCTGAGCTAGGACTGGCCACTCACAGAAGGCAAGCAAGCTCCAGTAGTGCAAGGAGAGTAGTTGCACTGGTAGGGCCTCTGTCAAGCCACCGTTCTCTCAGGCCCTCTCCTGAAAGGAAGATGGCTGGTGAAGGCATTTTCATGAACTAAATGATCCCTTCGCATACAATCTCTTTAGCTGTGGGATGGCTGACGTGTTCTGACTCCTTATGCTCCCTTGCCTTCATGCTGCCGTGCTTCTTCCCCTTCCTAAAAAAGCAAAATTGAGGGAATTCTTTAGCGTTGCTTTGATGTGCTGAATAGGGAAACTTGACAAACAAAATCTTTGGAGGTTTGTTAGAAACAAACAAACAACCTCTTAGAAGTATTAGAACTTAATTATGTTAATATTAAACATAATTACGGCACATGATTTATGTTTTCTGCACTTATGAGGAGAGTTGTGCTGTGCTCTCCAAACATCTGTACGGTATAAAGACAGGTGGTAGAGTGCAGTGCAGCATTTCCAAGCACTAGATTGGCACCATTTTCCCATTCCATGTATGGGTGCTTTTTCTCTCCAATTGCAGATACTCATTCAGCTTAGTCAAATTGAGTCCTTATTTGAGAGATTTTGTGCTGAAAGGCAAACACATCCATCTTTATAAGCCTGTTTGTTTCTATAATTAGAAACCGAATCAACAGTGTATTGAAGATGACACATTTGCTCATTCCCTTTCTTCTCTCTATGGTGGCATGAGGCAGTGAAGCACAATAATTATTGAAAAGACTGTTTATTATTCAGGCAATATATCTTAAATGGAGAAAAACAAAGCATGGGTTAAAATATATTGCTGGAGACCATCAGTGCCATCACAAAGTGTGTGATGAGTTCTAGCGGGAGAGTCCCATCATTCAGGCCAGTTGGGCGGGATGTTCTAAAACTGTCAAAGACAATTGAATGCAGATTTCTCCTGTAAGACTCAGGAAAATGTGGATTGCATGACAAAACCTGACTTAAGTATCCTGCTAGGCCATCTTCTAATGTTTTTCCCAAAGTAGTTTTACTGGGAAGCAATTTGGACTGCCGACATGGCGGAAGCCAGACTCTCTCCCGTGCTCTCACCCAGGGACTCCTGGGTGCTGCTCCTTCCTCTGCTGGGCTCTGGGGCCACCCATTGTCTGCTGCAGCCTCCCCTCAGCTCAGCCCCACACGGTGCTAGGTACTGGCCAAATGCAGCGAAAAAGAAAACTCTTAACTTTCGAGTCTAAGTAGACTGAAAAGAAGAAATAAGTACGGTGATCCTAATTTGCAGGTGGGGAATTGATTAAGAAAAAGAAAACTCTTAACTTTCAAGTCTAAATAGACTGAAAAGAAGAAATAAGTACAGTGATCCTAATTTGCAGGTGGGGAATTGATTAAGGAGAAGTGGTTGGCTCAAGCTTTTGTGGAAAGGGGAGGCAGCATTGAGCTTTTCATGCAGATTTGATGATACCCAGTTTAGCATTGTAACCATAGGAGAATTGTTCTGCCTCACAGCAAAGACATTTCTGGATTTGCGGAGAGATTTGGAAGAAAGGGAACTTAGTACCACCAAGGATATTGTGAGTCGTCCCATAACGTAGACAGAGTATAGTAATGCTAATAAGGAATAGCAGTGAGCAGTGTTTACGTTAGTTAACAGCATATTTCAGCTCTACATACTTGATTTTCTCATGCAGTGGTCTTTAAACCAGAGATGATGTAGCTGTTGATTTGAAAGTTACCATATTTCACTTAGGACTGATTTTCCTCCAGTACTTCTACTGGTCTTTGTTCTACTGAGATAAAAGTGGAAAAATGTTATATAATTCATTTTATTCTTTTCTTTTTCTTGAAATACGGGTAAAGAAAGTTCATGGACAATACTTCAGCATGTTTTTCTGGAAATAAAAGAAAGTTATCTTGTTTGTTGCTACAGTAACATAATATGCACTTAATGTAGCTATGATACTTTATGATTGAGTGCTTTATCTTGAGGCATGTTAATGTTAAACAGTGGCAGGATTCTGATGTCAGTCATGTAGACTCGATACCTGGAATATTTTTTTTACCATAAAATTTATGGCCTATCTGCTTGTTGTTTGCCTACTTTTGGACTTGAATATTTGAGAATTCTCAGTAATTAAATCAAAAAAGGAGTATTTCCATGTGTGAAGGTCCCTGTTTTGCTGAAAAGAGCATGTTTTTACATCTTGTCAAGCTGATACTTCTTGTTAACATCTAATTCTTTCCACAGAAGAACTCAAGGAGAAACTAGCGAAGTATGTCGATGAAGTGAATGCCCATAAGCCTGGTTTCATCAAGGTTGTTCGACACAGCAAACAAGAGGGGCTGATTCGATCTCGAGTTAGTGGATGGAGAGTAGCCACAGCACCAGTAGTTGCTCTCTTTGATGCCCACGTGGAATTCAATGTAGGATGGTATGTGTCGTCTTATATTTCTCTGACCAAGGGAGCTTTTCCAGTCACTGTTTATAAATTACTGAGTGGTGTTTAACTTGCATATAGAGGGTGAGTTAGCATTCTGATATTTTTAATGAATCACAGAATGTCAGGGGCTGGAAGGGACCTCAAAGGATCATCCAGTCCAGCCCCTCTGGTAGAGCAGGATCACCCAGAGTAGGTCACACAGGAACACGTCCAGGTGGGTTTTGAAAGTCTCCAGAAAAGGAGACTCCACAACCTCTCTGGGCAGCCTGTGCCAGTGCTCTGTCACCCTCACAGTTGAAAATGAAGATTTCAGACACAATTGTGAACACAAGCATTAAAAATGTATTTGTGCTCTGTAACCTGATCTGGATCCATTTTTATAGTGTGAGTTATCTGCTGGTCTAATTACGGTGTATTTAAACTACACTGAAAAACTGCCTGTTCAGAACCTTCTCTGATAATGTAGCCCTTTGCCCATAGGGGCAAATTTATCTTCTTTTAATTAAAAATATTATGTTTCTTTTATGTTCTACAGAGTAAACAAAGAAATGTCATTTTGGTTGCCCCTCTGTGCAAAAGTAACACAAAACTAAAACCATGTATTTTAACTTGTTTAGTCTGGATTTTAATACCTCTGTTGCTTCTGAAGTAAAAAAGATAGTAAAAAGGCAGGAGCTTCTGTCCCTAGGATAGATCTATTATTAACTGTGATCTTGATGTCCTTGATCATATTGAGAGCCTGAAGTTACCGTTATTTGGTAGCACAGATGTAAATGCTCTATGATATGCAGATACTCATTTCTTCTATTGACCTGTTAATATCAAGGTTAATAATAGGGCATCCTACATAAAATATTGCGATATGTTATTTTGGGGCAGATCCTGCTTTGTCACAACTCCATCTCAAAGCAAAGGGAGCTCTAAATGGTAACAGCTGTAAACTTTGCCCCTTCTGAAATACACAGTGTAAGCTGCTATTTATGGATGGTGTTGGGCTAGATGACCTTAAAAAGTTCCTTCTAACCCAAACTGTTATATGATTCTATGATTTCCATTAGTGCTGTGCTTCTACTGACACAATCTTAACTTATTTTTTCTTTTTTTTAGGGCTGAACCAGTGCTCACTAGGATCAAAGAAAACAGAAAAAGAGTAATTTCTCCATCATTTGATAACATTAAGTATGATAATTTTGAAATAGAGGAGTATCCCCTCTCAGCGCAGGGGTTTGACTGGGAGCTGTGGTGCCGGTATCTGAACCCTCCAAAGTCATGGTGGAAACTGGAGAACACAACAGCTCCAATAAGGTAACAAGAAACTGTGACCTAGATTAGTGTGTCACTGACAGTGCTCATCTTGATTTGACAGATGGTGAGTGGTCTCAGCTATGTAATAGGTTTACTGACTGTAATGTTAAATTAGTTAAATGTCCTTGAGCTGTCCTCCTCAGCTTTGTCCTTGAACGCTACCCAGTCATCGAGACAACTGTTCTTTCAGTAGATCTTTTTTGATAGGTTTTCTTATGAACACAGAGCTAAGTGAAATGGTACACTAGAATGCTCAGCAGCCCTGCTTTCACCAAATGTCTTGTCTGCTAATTTAGTGATAATGGGCCAGAAACAGAATTTTCTTTACAGCTGCATTGTATAAACATTACTGATTTGGCAGTTGTGTTCTTTATAATACCGTCACATTGCCTTACAGCCGTGTTACGTCTTTGCAGTTAATGCTGGTGCACTGGTAGTGTGTGAGCAGTGACTGTATTAGATCATTGCTGTAGTGGAGTCTACTTCTGTACTTTCTTATCATGTCTAGAGTATTGTTAGCCAGGTACTGAACAATACCCTTATCTCAGGGAGGGGGAGTAGGTGCCTCTGAACCCCCTCTGCAGCTCTGCTGAGATTCCAGGCCTTTCTTCTAGCTGCACATTCGTACCGTGGAGGTCACCAGTACCTATATTCTAGCTCTTTGCAGAAAGTGGGAAGACTGTTATGAGCAGCTGCAAAGCAGAGCCTTAAATAGCAGTGGCAGCATGAGGGGGTCATCGCTACCAGCCAGTTTTCGTGCAGCCAGTGTAACGGGTGTCTTTCATCCAGTAGTTCTGTCTTTTCAGGCAGACAGCTTTTTTCAGTTGTCGGCTTAAACACTCTGAACTGCACTGACCCACGTGCTGGTCGTTACAACAGGACCTGGGATTGCAAAGCAAGAGATAAAAATTCACAGGTTTGCTACACAAGTATGTAGAAAGGGATAGAAATTTCCACATCATTAGAAATTGTTATCAACGTTAATGAACTCTGTTAATATTATGAAAATGCTTTGAAATATCCCACTAAGTCCTGGAGAGGTAAAACTTGTATGTTGATGATAGTGACTTTTTAAATTAAGGATATTTAAACTCGGAATAAAGAGCAAATCTGTTTTTCCATTTTGCCCCCAAACTCTGTTTTATGTGAGGATTGTGCAGTGAATATCCTTGATGAATATTGCATGTTTGAGTTTCTTCCCTAGCCCTTTCCCTGGTGCCTTTTATTCGGTGCAATATACTGCACGTGTGTGCTGAATAATTAAACAGAAAAAAAGCCAGATATATTGATTTATGGCTTCTGTCATGCTCCCAATATGCTTCTAGAATTATAGCAAAGGAAAGCAAGTACTGTGAAAAAGATTTTAAAAGTTAACTCCAAAAGCAAGAGTATTTTATCATAAAAGAAGTATAATTTTTGAAGTGACATTAGCTACTGTCTTACTCATTAATAAACACATCAAAAACAGTCTTTCATTTTTATAAAGTAGGTGCTATAGCACTTCAAGTTAAAGGCATAAATGTATAGATTTCTATAGAATTGTACAATTCGTGATTAAGACATCATATCATCTGATTAAAAGCAGATGTCTACACTTAGTGCAGCCTGAACGTTCCCAGTAGTGCAGGATGATTTCCCCTGTACTGCTAATTAATGTCACATTGTTACCAGGGTTCCTGATACCAGCATAATAGTCAGAAAATACATTTTTATTTCTTGCTCTTGTAGATTATAAGGTAGGAGAAACATGAATAAGCTAAATTAGTCTGTATTTTCCACAGCACCTTATAAAGGTGAAATTGTACTCTCTGTGCCTGAACTCTTACCTTAGGATTGGCTCCGCACAGTAAAAATTAGTTAATTCAGGTCACGACATAAATAGAGCTTACTGATTCAGTAAAGGTATGCCACTTGTTTAAATTAGGTGCAGGACGGTGGACTAATGTTATGGTATGCTGGTAAGGGCAGACATTTTTTGATTCTGTATTACAAAACCTTATCTAAGTGTTCCTATTCAAGAAAGAATTCCATTTTTTACATGAGCTTACAGACCTGAATTGTTTTTAGCTGCACATGAATGTAGTTGCTGGCTAAATACACAAAACTGCATCATTTGGTACCCTTGTTAATTATCATAACCAAGAAAGCTGAAGATTTAGAAGAGACAGAGACAAGAGTGGGTGATGCCTCAGAAACAAAGTTTTGCCTCCTGGATCTAGTAATGTTAGCACTGCAATTCTGGCTGTTCTGGTGAATATCTATGTCCAGTAATTTTGAGTCTATTTTCATTCAGTGAGACTTAGTTCACCATAGAATCAAGAACATGAGAAGACAAACCCGAATAAATCTGTTTGAGAAACACCTCCCTAGGAATCTGTCTTGATGCACCATTTGGCCCACCAATTATGACAATAATTTTTTTCTGAATAATAAAACTGTTCATATTCCATCTACTAATTTTAGTTGCTGCTGGTTTATTCTTCCAGAAGTCCTGCGTTGATTGGATGCTTCATAGTAGATAGAGAGTATTTCCAGGAGATTGGCTTACTGGATGAAGGCATGGAAGTATATGGAGGAGAGAATGTGGAGCTTGGAATCAGGGTAAGGAAGAAAATCAACCAACACTGTTGGCTTACACTTAAAATACAGCTTACTTCTTATTTTGGGGGTTAAAAAACAGTCAAAATGTATGGATGATGACATGCAGAGGAGATCCAGAGCTCTGTAGCAGTATAAATTGTTGTGTTTGAGGAGGGAGGGGGAGAAAAGGAGCAAAAGCTGCTATATATTTTAAAAAAAACTTATCTGGGGCAAGGATAGAAATATAGAGTTGTATATTCTTTTAATCAAGTTAACAAAGCTAGAATTCTGCAGAGATGATACCTGAAATTCCCTGTTTACCTGTGATCCCAGACTCAGTAAACAGGATGGTTTCTCACAGGTGTAATGGGAAAAGTCTTCCTACATTACTTGGTTTATTTAAATTAGGAAAATCACCATGGAGCAAAGTGAAATATATAAGCATTTGTGCTGCCTTCCCTCTGAAGGGGAATTAAGATATCCGTAAAGTGTGTAAGTGCGCATATTTCTTCTTCCATCATACGCTCTTCACAGTGTTGTGTGTGATTTGTGTGCTTTTTTCTATCACTCTTGACAGCTAAATACCATATGAAGATACAGTGCTGTCCTGTTTGAGAATGTTTCAGGGTTTTAATACAGGAGAAATTCATAGATAGATAGATAGATAGATAAATAGATAGATAGAAAGTAGTGAAAAATTGTATGATGCATGTTACTAAATACTCTGCTCTGAAGTGGAAGCTTGGATGTAGTGCTTTTTAGTTGCCAGAATAAAAGCATACTGTTAAACAACAGCAAAAACAAAAAAAAGGAATTTCTCTGCTAAGACGGTGAGATACAACAAAAAGCCACTCATTTTTACTTCGAGGTTCCTGAAATTCTTTTTCTGCTACCTATGAGAGATAAAGTGTTACTGTAGCAAGACTTTAGTACAGGTCCCCTCACAGTTGCATTAGACCACACCTTTATGGAAAGGGAGAGAGAAGTGCCAGACTGCTTCCTTTAGTAACACCATTCTCACTGTGAGGGCCAGAGAGCTGCCTTCTGTTCCCAAAACCTCATTTTGCAGCTCAGTGTTGTGATGAGTTGAAAATTAGTGTCACTTTGATTCTTCTTTTTTCAGCTGACAAAACTATTGTCTCCTTGTGAGTGCACGGGGTTTTATCTAGTTTTGCATCATGAGACGTGTGCTGTCCAGTCTGCTATACTTAGCCTTGCAGAAGTTGATTGGGAAGAGTACTTTGATCAACAAGACCAGAGAGACACAAATCTCTGCATAATTGAAACTTTGGAGTAGACTGGATCACGGGAATAAGACCCAATGCTACTCTGATTTTCTTATGGCTTTTTGTCTGTCTCCAGAGAAGCAGCGCCTGACCTACATAAAATACTTTCATCTGTAACAGATCGTAGTGTGCAAGGTAGCATAATGTATGCTGCCTCGTCTCGCTTTATCCTGACTTGGAGCTGTATTCCTGGCTATATCAAAACAAATTACCAAGCTGTAATGAACAGATTTTTCAGCAGTTTATTACCAACTCTTCTCACAGTTCTCAGCATATCCCAGATAATACCAGGATGAATATAAATGTACAGTGCAATATTAGAGCTTCTGGGAAGCACGGTATTACTTCTAAAGATGTTAAGCTGGACAAGTAAGCTTCTTCTCTCAGCCACCTGTGTCTGGCACGCACCTGGGGCAGTACACCGTGTCTTGTGGTGCCTGCATCAAGTGGCCCCTGATGTGATGGTGGGCAGCCATGGCGTTCAGGAGCCGTTCCCAGGGGCTGCCTTTCATTTCCATTAGACAGGGCTACATGGAAAACCGTAGTCAAAAGGTGATTTCAGGCCAGATGGTTTGTCTCTGCTGAGCTACATTTTTGTCTTTGCAGCACCAGTCATCCCTAGATTGCTTGTGTTGCTTTCAACTGTGAGGTCTATGCACACAGCCAAAGCCTTATTCTCCATTTGCTTTGTTAGCAACTGCATCTTCAGTGATGTGACATAAGACTTAATGTCCCAGGTGAGATGCCTCTGGCAAGCAAAGTCTATCTATTTAGGATTTTTTTCATTATAAAGGAGAAATCATTACTGCGTCTTCTAAAATCTTGAGATGCTTTGCCCTCAGCAGAATTGATAGTGTTTTCACTGTGCAGGGAAAGGAATTAGACCCTGATGAAATGGAAACCTCCCCCAGTATCCTGTCCTTCGAGGTACTTTTGTCACCTCATCATCTGCACAAATACCTAGTCATTTGTGTTGCATGAGTGCAGGAAAATCGCCAGTTATTGGAAACTATATCTGAAGCATCCATAAATGGTAAACCATAACAAGCCACAGAAAACAGATTTTTGATTGAAGGATTATTTTCTTGACTCTGGTGAATCAGTTGTTCTGTTCAGCTCTATTCATCGCTAATTTGGTGTATTATTTTAACTTCTAAGATTTTTACCCCTGTCTCTGGCTTTGTAACAACATTTGTAAAATATTGAGCGTATTTCATTAAATAAATATTAATAGAGTTGTGTTGCCTTGAGCTAGAAGCTGACAGATGCATTCAAAATATGAATGCATTTTGAATCTTAGAAACAACACTATTTTTTGCTCGAGCTAATGTTTACTTGCTCCATAAGAAAATAAAGGCAGGCTGGTTGATGCAAGACTCGACAGCATCCTTTTTTTGAATAGCTTTTGGTCACTTTACCTGGGATTTTTGAAAGATTCAGTTACTGCGCCCCAGAATCATATTCTTAAATTGATGTTAGGATGAGTAATACTTTTTTTTTGTTTATGTTCAATCATTCCCAATTGAATGGACTTAACTGTGCTTTTAAGGGGCCAGACTGCAGTTGGAGGGCAAGTGAATCACTTTTCTTACCCAAGAGACCAAATAGGAACTGTGCTGGTAACTGCCTTATAGCAGAAACAAAATTTAGTGCAAGCCTGATGTTTCTCATTGTTATTTGGGCTCTGCTTCTCGGTTGTGCTTGCACAAGCAGTACTTGTAGCTATGGGAGCCACTGCAAATCCATTGCAATCAGTTAGATGCCATCAATTAGATCCTGCATTAAATGGTTCAAGTCTAGTTTCAGTAGGCTTCCTAAAGGCCTGTTCCGATTCCTACTGAAGCCAGCAGCAGATTCTCTGTCAATAGCAAGCCTCTAACAACCGTTTTGTCTTTTACAGCACCTGGCACGTTTGGTAAAGCTTCCAAATACCTGTTACAGTGAAGTTGTTTGTAACCACTTTTAGGGATGCCTGAACAAATATTCAGTGGTTCGCCCTCAGGTCACAGACTAAGTCATCATCAGAGGCAAGGGAATGCAAGCCCAGGCTTTGACTTAGAGTAATTATGTGTCACAAAGACTTTGTGCTTGCAGATGAATTTGAGTTCATAAGGATGTAATGGCACTGTTAAATGGATAAGAGGAGATTTTGTTAGAGGGTAATAGCTCTTCAAGGGAAAAGGAATGGATCTTGTTCCCTCTAAATGATGTATCAAGACTTAATATCAGCTGACCCAGGAGGAAAATTGCTTTTGTAATTCAGACCGAGTGTCACACAGTTATACAGTATATTGCTCTAGTGAAGTTAGTTATATCTGCAATAAAATAACATTATAATAAATATATCTGCTTCCTTTCTTGTTAGTCTGTCAGTTTGTCTGTAGAAATTATGTGAAGCTGATGCATTTTCAGTTGGTGGACAACTAAAGGAATGCAGTTCATGAACAGAGATGCCAAAATTACTTACTTGATCAAAAAATAGTCCCAGTGTTTTTTGGGATGTTGTCCGTGTAATAGAGTCCTTTTGTTGCAGAGCAAGGAGATGTAAGGTCTGTCATGCCTCCTCCTGATGTACATTTTCTCAAATTCCAGAGGTGACTTCATTTTTCTTCATTGGTGGTTTGTGGTAGGTTTGGGGGGGGTTGTTTGCTGTTTTTCTTGAAGGTGCTTTTGTTTCTACCTATCTGTCTTTTTTTTTTTCTTTTTCTTTTGTATCACATAAACAGCTACACTGTTTTTCCATTTGTTTCCTTCTTCTCCTTGCCATCCTCTGGTTCACACTCCGGCAGCACACTAGTGCTTTGGCCCTGCCAGCACAGCTGTCTGAATGGCTGCCCCATACCCACTGTCACTGAACACCTCCAGTTCAGAAGTAAACCTTTACTTTGTAACTTTTTTCTGAACTGCCGCATTGATTTTAATGTTAATCAGTTTGTGTGGGTACTGTGCTGCCTCACTAACTGTTGTGTTAGGAAAACTGAGAGGCTGACGTGCCAAGAGGTAGAAATGACTGTGAGGGAACGAAGAAGATGAGAGGATTTTTCACTGAGCTGCTGTATTGTGGAACTGTTTGCACAGAGAGTGAGCAGATGTGTCTTGTGTGCATAGAGTCCCTTTTTGTCCTTGCTGCTGGGACCCCTTTCACCACCGAGCAATGTACATCTTCCCTGAATTCCCTTCAGGAAATTGAATCTAGAAGTCCCCCATTCTTGCACTTAGAGCTGCTGTCACTTGCTGTCATCTTATAGTCATGTTTTTAACTTGATTTTAGTAAGTAGGCCATAGCCCTTCCCACTAGGGAATAGTTTTCTGTAAAGAAAAAATTCTTAGTGTATGATCTCAGGTGCTGTTCAACAGTATTAGGTTGATGATGTGGGAAAGGGAAGAGCTGAGGAATACAAGACTATTTTTAGTTGCTACTTTTAGATGGCATTTAAATACTCGTTTTTAAGACAGTGATTTCTCTTCAACTTTACATTAAAGCTTTAAGTAGAGAGGTCTATTTTATTTTTATCTATTTGGTGAATTAAGAAGAGATCATTTCTAGTCTGAACTTGGCAAGAAAAAGTTGTAAAGATTGACCAAATGTTACTACTTACAAGATGTAGCCAATGCTTCTCATAGCCCACACTTTCACCAGATAAAAATGATTCCTTGGCAGTGCAGGGATGGCATAAGTACTTGCCTAGCACTCTGTGTAACCACAGGCTAAAATTCTCTATTTACATGGTCATAATTCCAACAGGAAAAATCTCTGTTGAGATTAAACTAAGGAATTGCTATGCCTCCAATCAGATACCAGTTAGGACATCACAGAAACTGGCTCTTTGTGGCTGCTTCTGGTTTTGTTTCAAACCTACAGTGGAATATTCAGGGGTTTTTTCCGCCTGTTTTGCCAATTAATGCTGCATCTGCAGCTACAGCACATGTAATTATACACACAGAGAGCCCCATCCCAGGATGCACCAAACACAGCACGACCAGCTGGGCAAGAGGGGATTGTCCCGCCGTGTTCAGCACTGGGGCAGCCTCACCTGGAGCACCGCGTGCAGTTCTGAGCCCCATCATTTAAGAACGATGGGAAGGTCCTAGAATGTGTCCGGAGGAGGACAACAAAGCTGGTGGCAGGGCTGGAAGGCATGTCCTGTGAGCAGCGGGTTAGGACTTTGGGTTTGCCTAGTTTGGAAGAGAGGAGGCTGAGGAGGGACCTCGTGGCTCTCTGCAGGTTCCTGAGGAAGTGGTCTATGCCTGAAGCCTGACAGTGCTTGAGAGGCATTTCGACAGTGCCCCTAGCAACATTCAGGGTCACCCTGAATTGATCAGGCAGTTGGACTAGATGATCATTATAGGTCCCTTCCAGCTGAAGATGTTCTGTTCTATTCACACAATTGAGAAAAAAGGTTTATTCATACTTGTCTGTAAAGCATCAAGCTCATTATTGGTTATCAGTAAACAATTAATGGTGTAATGACAAAGGTTAACAAGATTCTCAAATATTTCTTGCATTAAATTGTTCCCCAAAATACATTTTAAAGATATTGTTGACTATTTATTTGTATCCACAGTAGTAATTAATTTGCACTATTTATTTCATCTTCAGGGCATCTTTAATGAGTTTTTCTAATTTTGTCATTTGCAGACTTCACAGAAGCTAGAAATTGCTTTAGCTTTTTGAGAAATCACTTAATTATTAAAAAGTTTTGTTTGCAGTCTAAATGAAATGATGTTTTCAAACAAGGTCACATCAGTTCTCAGAGAAACTCCGTGATCTGTGTAAATTTAATGAATGCAGTACATGCTAATAAACTGCTCAGTGTCATGTAGGGTGTATTTTTTATTAGATTAAGCTTCTGCGACACGAAAAGAACACTCAGTGATTAAAGAGATAAAAAGAAACACTTTTAATGTAGAAACGTTATATCATTTTATGATGAAGTATAAATTAAATATTCCAGAGAGGGATGAGATTCAGTGCTGTAATTGTTTTGATTAAATATGCAAATTCAAATATGTTTCAATGCATTTGAAAAATATTTACTAAAGTATCTGGATTTAAAAATAAACTAAATGGAAATGGAGACCCTTTGTGTAGTGAAACAGATTTCCGAGATGTGAATGGAGTTTGCTGTAAAAAAATGATAACCAGATTGATTTAGACATTCCAAGGATGTGTGAGTCACCCATCTCTGCTGCAGGCTGCAGGCTGTGCAGATGGCACTGCTGCCCTCGGTCTGGTGGGAAGAGGGAGGGATGGCAGCACAGCGGTGTTGGGGCTTTTGGTGTGTTCGGCTTCTGCAGCTGCCCCACTCGCTCCATGCACTGGACTGCCCGGTTCTTTGGTTGCCCACTCCTTTAACAGAGTGGAAGTTGCAGCTGATCTCTTGTGCCCCCTCCTGTGTTCTCTCTGCAGTTTTATGTGTCCTTTGCTTTCCTTGCGCTTCCAATGCAAAGAACCTGTTTTCTCTTGGCTCTGTGGAGCTACTTCAGCCTTGGTGGACATACACTCACACAGGTGTAGAGCCACAATTATAACTTACATGTAAATGTACATTCAGTAAATCAACAGTTAAGAGCTTAGAGCTTGGAAAAACTCTCCTCTGAAGATTTAGAGGGAGATTCCTCAAGCCCTCCCTCCTTTTTTTTCCCCCCCAAACACATTCTCCGTATTCATTTAATTTTCCTATCATCTCCCAATTGCTTTGCTTACTTTAGGTCGTGCGCTTTGCTGATTTTAGTCTTTCACCTTTAATAAGCATTAGACGTCACCTTGGCACTGCTAGTGTCCCTTTACACCTTGAGTTTTTGTATGGAATTTTACTACCTTTTGCTAGGGATGAATGAACCCTTTCAAGAAGAGGAAGTCCTCTAAGCCCTTCTTGGGACTTTACTAAATATATGAACCTTCTCAGGAAGTTCAAGAATAAAAAGTCCTTTCTCAGGTCCTCTTGGAATGGAGCATTGATAACATACTGAAGTGGATTCTGAGGGCTCTTTGGAAAAGCTCTTTTTTGGTGTGTTCGTTTTTAAAAAGACTGTTCTTGCAAAGTGAACCCGCAGGACCAGAACCTCAAGAAATTCCTCCAAAGAAAAGCAAACTTTCTGCATTGCTCAGGCTCTAGCAATGATGCTAAGTACTCCCAAAGATACAGTCATTTGGACTTGAAAACTTTCTGATGTTTTTGCCTTAAGGCAAAAACTGAGACACATTGGTACAGTTTTCCAATTGATGCTTTCACAGAATGGAAAGTGAATTACTATTTATTGTATCACAGTGGCAGAAGCATATGTTATTTTTGACAAGTGTATTTGCATGTTTATGGTTTTAGCAGGAAATTGAGACTATTCCTAGCAATTTTCACATCTTCCTAGGCAGCAGGAAAAAGTGCTGTATTTCCTTTTAACCATAGTTTAGTCAAGTTTCTTCCTTGCAATTTGAACAAGCGGGTTTGTTGTTAAGTATTACTGACTGCAGTGACAGTATGCTCAGAGATACAACATTTTCCTTCAAAAAAAAGTCTTTGAAGCTCTTTTATCTGTAGACTTCCTGCTAAAGTCATGGGTGATAATTTGGAAAAGCTTCACTGATTTAAAACCTTTGTATTTATTTATAGCCATCACATAAAATAGCAGTGCTGGAGAACTAGAAAAGCGCTATTCAGTATGGATGAAGCCTGAATAAAGATTACTAATGACAGCAGGAAAATAGCTGTGAAATTCCCAGGGGAAACGTGAGGTTGTGAGGAATTGACCCCTCAATCGCTATTCCTGTTTCTTAACTATAAAGACAATCTCTTGTCTACAGAAATTTTATTAGATGACAAACAGACCACTTAAAAAGGCTTTGCAAATTCACTCTGAGTCTTTAAGAAAATATATTTCTTAGTATTAGAATACCAATTTAAAAAAAGACCTAGAAATCGACTTTGAATAAAAGGTGTTCATTCAGAGTCACTAACTGAGTCTCTTCTCTGCACTTTTGATGTGTGGTTTATACTTCTACATGCCTTGAAAAACCATCCAACCATCCACAGTGGCTCCAACACAATGGCTAGAGTACTGTGGGTTTGTTTACACGAGGAAAGGAGATGGGGGAGCTGGGAGTGGTCAGATACATGTGGACAGGTGATCTACGATTGAACGAAAGTGGATGGGTGTTCTTGACCTAGCTACAAGAAATTCTCTTATTTCAAATATAATCAGGGAAGAATGAAAAAACCTAACTCTGTAGCATTCAGTCGTGTTACTTTTCTTAGTATTCACATATCCTGTTCAGTATAGTGTTAATATTTATTGTATGACCAGCAAAGCCCTTCATTCCTTGGCTGGAGATTTTGCACGTTTTGGGGAGCTGGGAATCCAGAATGCCTTGCCATTCCAGGAGAGTTCTATGCCATCTGAAAATCCCACTTTAATACCAATCTACATTTGCTGCCTCTCCCTAAACATAATCAAATGTTTGGAAAAAAGAGCTTTCTCACTGGACATAATCCCACTGGCAAAGAACAGTTGTGGGAGAGAAAGGTACTATGGCTTGTCCTAGATGTGACCGCCTGAGCAAGCCAGGGCTGTGCGTTCTGCCCTTGTAAGGAGGTGCGTTTGCTCTGCAAGGGTTCATAGCCCACATCTAGGGTAGTGCTACTTTTTTAGGGGTGTAACTGCAAGCTCTGCACACACTCTAATGTAGGATTCCCATAACTTAAGATTACGTGGATTTCTCATGGTTTTCCTCTCAAAAAAGTTATTAAAGGACTTTTCTGCATCTTGATGTGTGGAAGCTATTAGCATATATCTCTAGTCCAGTTTTGGTGCTCGCTAATAACAATTTCATGGATTACAGGAAATTTTTGCTTAGAAATAATAGGATTTGACTTTGAAACTGTTCATTGCAACCTGTTCTATCACCATCTGTATTGACAGCTCCCTCTTAGCATTAAGTTTTTATGTGAATCCATGATTTTTGCAGACGAATTACTTAATGTTGGAAACAGAACAGAGACTGACAGTGTCTGAGAGAAAGGAGTGGGCACCAGATTTAATTAACTGATACTTATTCTCAGGTAGTGGATGATTGTTATTTACAAATTACATTAAAGAATTTGTCATCTCAGGATGTTTTTTGAAAACACATATGACTTCATTATAAAGTCAAATTAGATTTTACTGATTACGGAATCGGTACTAAAATTGTAGATGAGTCTGCTCTTCAGATTTTCAGGTCCTTGAAATTTACGTGGAAGTTCAGCCTATTATAGACTGTGAATTTTTGGCTCAGCTTGTCAAGATGGTATCTAGACCTAACTCTGAAAATCCCACAAAAGATTTGCTGTTTATATGCTGGACTAGAATCAAGGCCATCCCTAGTTAAAATGAGCAAAGGCTGGGCAGAATATACTGCATGTGTGGTATGTGAATCGTCTTGTTCTAGGCTAAGCTGTGACCATCTCCACATCTTCCTTGTGTTTTACGATACTAATTTAAACAGTGTACAGTGAGGAACTGAACAATTTATAGCTGGATGTCAGGCCATAGTGAAAAATGGCTTGAACTGAAAGCGGGCATTGTGTGAGCAAAGCCTGATGATACTTCACATTTAGTCTTTATTAGGAAATGTAGCTGAATCATTTAGAAGTAAATGTTTGACAAAGTACTATTTTTGTTGGATCGTTAAACTGAATTGCTCACTTTATACGATACTTAGAAACACAGAACACAAATGTTGTTTCCATATTATTCAATTCTTGTGCCGGATCAATTGCTCATTTATTTCTAAATATTTATGATCATCTCAGGTTTTCCCTGATGCTGGTAATCGTTATGGTTTTTTTAAATTATTTTTATGGTTTTCCATGTTCTGACCACAGAGACATGCTGAAGTCTTTTCAGCTCTGTTTTTAACTCTGCAGCAGGCTCATGGGATAGATCACCTTCTAGAGAGCTCTGCAAACCAAGGCTCTATCTCTTTTCCCAGCATATGCTGAGTGCAGTTAGGCACAAGTTCAGAAACGGCTTTGTAAACATCCTGAATCCATGCCACGTTTTCTGGCCTCAGGATCTGCCAAATGCCTAAATGTGTACTCAAGCCAGATGTCTAAATATATAAAATGAATGACAAAGTGCCTCCTTAGTAGAGTGTGTGTGTGTATAGGATGGACAGACCTGCGAGAGCAGCTCCAGAACATGATGTTCTGCCAACCCACTTCACTGGCCACTGGGAGTGAGACCAGAATGTCCTGTCTCCTGGATGAGCTGTGTGAGGAAGGAACACCCTCGCTCTTTATTTTTCGCTCTCTTGATATGGAAAACCAAGCTTCAGGAATCTCTGCTAGCATAAGGCAAATTCTGTCACTTCCCAGTGAGTACACCTGTCTCTGGGACACTGAGGTGC
>NW_009704151.1:120256-171947 GCF_000703405.1 Apaloderma vittatum
AAACCGTTTGAGTACATCAGTGTTTTCACCTGAGCAGCAGCTACTCAACCCTTATGAAAGGGATGCCTTGATCTAGTTAGGAAGTTTGCATAATGCAAGACACACAGAAAAAGAGCTTCTATGTAAAATAAGTCAAGTACTTCACCGACCGTTAAAGCTGCTAAAGTGGTTTTCTCTTCTGCTGAAAGCAAAAAGATAGAAAATCAGAAATGAATGCAATACTTACAATTAACGTTATGGACATTAGTTCAGCTGCAGTAGTGAGCAGAACTGAAACACACCTAAGCAGGTACATTAACCTACTTTACAAATGTGTTATAAGAGTAGTATATGTTGAAATTGTTCAGTAGTCAGTTTTAGTCTTTGTCACTTCTTCTCAAAAAAATAACCTCATCCTTTCTGAGCTGTGTTTAAGGCAAAGTATAAGAGGCATTTATATTCCTAGTCTTTCTAGAACATGAAACCTCAGTGATCTTATAAAGTTGATTGGCTTAGTTTCCCTTTGACTTAAGGCTGCCTATTTCAAGATTCTGAATAGCGCATGTATGCGTTAAGATAGACTGTGCACAGCCTTGGAGAAATGGCTACAAGGCATTAAAGCTGCTGTTGTTTTGGATGCTCTATAAATAATTTAATTAACAATCTTGAGAATAGCTAAATTGATACGGGAAGATTGTGATGAGAGGCTACTGGTAATATAGTAATTCTGTAATAAGGTTAAGTAGTAGTAATATTTCACAGTAAGGCAAGGTAATAGCTCTCTCCTCTCATGACTCTCTAAAAAAACCTTCTGTGTAGTCAAATAAGTCCTGAGTAGTTATTCTCCTTTGTAACAATGACAAGCATAGAAATAAAATTATTTCAGTATATTTACTAAAGTGCAGCAATGGTGTAGCGAGCTCTCACTAACAGAATGTTTTCTTCCGCTTGTAGGTATGGCAGTGTGGGGGAAGTGTTGAGGTTCTGCCTTGCTCCAGGATTGCCCACATTGAAAGGGCACATAAACCCTACACAGAAGACCTAACTGCTCATGTCCGAAGAAACGCGCTCAGGGTGGCTGAAGTCTGGATGGATGAATTTAAGAGCCACGTCTACATGGCGTGGAACATACCCCAAGAGGTGAGTCACAAAGGCTGTCGTCTGCACGCTTTCACTTCAGATACTTTTGGGTTTGATTCCCACTCTGAATTTTGATTTTTCTGCTAGCTCTTTGTTATTTGTGTACATGTATTTATGTCTTGCATATAGGCATAAGATAGGCCCACACATGTGCACTTACAAATAAAAATATATATATATGTAGTTGTGTGTTACGCTAGAATAATTTGTCTTCAGGTTCATCATCCTCACTGATGACTCTCCATGAAGATTTTAATGTAGTAGCTGCACAAATGTAGAAAATTACTAAGTGGAGAAGTCATTCTCCTATTTACAGGGTGTGGAATTCCGCCCACATTATACCTCATACAGCGGAAGGACCTTTCACAGAATCACAGAATCATCCAGGTTGGAAAAGACCCTTGGGATCATCGAGTCCAACCATTGACCCTACACTACAAGGTCACCCCTAAACCATATCACCCAACACCCCATCTAAGCGACACATAAACACATCCAGGGATGGCGACTCAACCACCTCCCTGGGTGAGGAAGTTAGTCCCGTGTTCACAGAGTCCAGGCTCCTCTTTTTAGATGTCCTTGTTTTGATTACTCGTGCAGCAGTGCATATAGGAATAAAGACATTTCTGGAAGATAAGGTTACTTATTTTACATCAAAACAATTTCAAGAAAATTAATTTCATTTATGGTTAACCTGATAGATTTAACTTTCAGTTTCTATTTTTTACTTTTAGTTATTTTCCTGAAGATTGGTTGATAGTGAATGACTGATGAATTTGTTGACTTGCAAACATAGCATTAACACAAAACTTTGACACTGCTTTTGCTAACCAAGATATACAGTATTATACACAAATTTGGATATTATGCATCCAGATGTGATGGTGGTGGTGCTTAATCTTACACAAAATTGAGATTTGAATACAATTTGGAAATTAAATTCATAAAGAATAGGAAGTAAGTTGTTATTGTTACGTGTTAAATAGAAATTTAACAACTAGTAATAGCAGGCTTGACTGTGCCAATAGGTAATAAGCCTGTAACAATAAATTCTAAAACTCATTTATTAAACAAAGGAAAAAAATATATGTTACTAAACAAGGGAAAACTAAATGCAGTGTGTGAATTGAACTGATTTCTTCAGGGCACAAAGTGCATCAAGGTGTTTGCACATTAGGTCTTGTACTGCCAAAACTGATTTTGTTCATAGCTTTGAAGAGGAATAACAAGTTTTCTTACTGCTTCAATCTCCAGTCATTTTCCCACCACAAATGTACTAATCATTGCATGAAACTGCCTGAATAAATTGCAATGCAGATTATATTCTCTCTTCATCTTCACAAAGGCTACTGCTGTCAAACCGTAGTGCTGACTTAAAAGCTCGAAATGGCAAATGCTAAATCAGCTTTTAATAGTGGAAGCCTCCTCTGCAGTGTAATGAGATGCCTCTGTGCAGGGAGAAATCTATTACCTTGTGTAAGTACAGAACCTGTAGCACAAAGAACCTTCATGTGTATTTCTCACTGTATAAATCCAAATAAACGCACACATGCCCACATACTTACTTAAAATACACTCGTAAACAACTTAGTTTTTATAGTTATAACAGACCCATAAAGCCCAAATCTCTTGTTACCGACTGATTGCTGCGGGACGTTCAGAGGCAGGCTGGCACCTTTGTGACCATCAGGGTTTTCTGTTAGATGGGGTCTGTGACCATGCTTGATTTTGCAACTGAACTGATTCTAGCGCAGGAGTAGGAAACAAGTACATGTTTAGGGAAAACTTCTGGCCTTTAAAGAGAAAGAGTAAAATACAGTACAAACCACACTCTCAAGCACTGTAATTGAATCAGTCAGCATAAAAAAACCATACATCATTAGCAGGAGTCCTCTTTCATACATCAGAAGGTTAGAAGCAATGCAGTTTCTGGTTGGTATAGAAAGATCACTTGGAAAGAGGGAGTATTCAGTGTAAAGAAGCAACATAAAAAACAACTTAAATCTTGTGGGACACTTGTAATACAGACTTCCAGGGGGCAGGGGCAAAGAGATGGCACTCATTCACCATGGATGAGGAAGGCTGGAGATAGGTTAGGCCAGCAGATTGGACGGCAGTATTCCTGTTTCATCTTTGCTTACCTCAAGATTAAATGAAAGGTGAAATACCAAAGAGGTATTTCAGATTTTCAAATCAAACCTAGCATCAGCTTAGGCAGAAAGATGTCAGCACAGTGTTGTGGGAGACATGCAGAGAGGGCAGGCAGATACATGGCCAAATACTGTTTACAAGTGGGTAGCCAAGGAAGTAGTGCCCTGGTAGTGGACTGTGTAGATGATAGAAATGTATTTCATTAGAAGAGTCAGGACTTTCCATGAAGTACATTATTCCAAAATGTTAACCACAGGACCTGTTTTTTCCATTAAAAAGTTTCCAGATCTCCGAGGAACCCCACAGTCAGATGTCCCCAAAGGTTTTATCCTTTTTGAGAGCTAATAATAACAAAAAGGAGTTGGACTCAGTTGGCAGTGTGCTGTGACTTCCTCTTGGCATCTCTGTGGGTGGCTCTGGAGCACTGGGGGCTTCAGCTGGGAATCTCAGATTCCGTAGTGATTTATGCATTGTAATTACTTAGATAGGTAGATTCAAAAAAACCACTTAAAACCCAAAAGAAAGAACTTGCAAGTTCCAGAAGCATGAGCTGTGCTCTCCATGTGTCCTCCTCTATGTTTTGGGGTTTGTTTTTTTTCTTTTTTTTCCTCCCATCATATGTTACGTTTTCTCCTCGTTTCACCGAGGTGGGAGATGATAGGAGTGAGCAAGTGGCTTCCTGGTGTTTAGCTGCTGTCTGGGTGGGCTTTACACCATGACATTAACACACTTTTATAATGTGAAAGTCAGTAATACTCTAGTTAGAAAATACTTCCATAATAAAATACACTTGTTCCAGATTAACATTAATTCGGTGCTTCAGAGAAATTTAGTAAGAGATGCTTTAGAAAGATGAGCAGAGCTTCTGCTCTTCACAGTGAAGCGGTGAACACAGACTTCAGAAATGGCTGGAAAGTGTCATATACTAATTAATGGTAACGCCACAGTGGAATGCCAGCAATAAAGTGGTTTCTAGGGCAGCTTGCTACTTCCTGCCAATTACTTTTGGATTTGGAAAGTGCCAGGGAATTAGAGAAGAGCAGAGATATTCACTGGAAGCTACATCTAAACCCCGCTGGAATCAGTAGGAGTGGTTCCATTGACCAGAACAGACGTGGGGTGATTGGTTTACACAGAAGTGCATCACTCATCCATTTTCTGCTTTTCCTGTCCTTTGTTTTATGTGCAGGACTCTGGAATTGATATTGGTGATATTTCTGAGAGGAAGGCCTTGAGGAAAAAGCTCCAGTGCAAGACCTTTAGGTGGTATCTTGTCAGTGTGTATCCAGAAATGAGAATGTATTCAGATACTGTCGCCTATGGCGTGGTAAGGATCTTGTTTACAGTTCCCATTCTAAAAAGGTGGGGGAGAAAGGTGTAATAGTGGAAGTCATTCATGAAGACAATGCCTGGCTCTAAGTAGGAGAATCAGATAAACTTCAAGTCACTAGTTAAATCATTTGTTGGAGTGGTTAGTTGACAGAGACTTCCTTTCTGAGCATACCAAATGTTTTTCCTCAACAGAGGCCCCAGAACACAGCTGATGGGACTGCCCGGTTAGTCCCAGCCGGCCGCAAACCGCATCGCCTCTTCCCTCCCCTCCATCAGACAGTTCTCTCATTCTCTGAACTGATCGTATACCACAGAACACCTTTATACATGCCCATGGGTATGCAAGCCACATCTGTGGCCTCACGCTCTAAAAAGACCTTCCAGCTATCTGTGCTTATTAATTTAGCACTTTACTTTCAGAAAATTCACTCTCAGCATTGCACAGGTAATATATTGGGCTTTGTGATGAACAGGGCCAAGTACTTTGCAGTCTGTTCATAGGTACATTGCTGTGTGTGGGTTAGCTCAGAAAAATGCAAAGAAGAGCTAGTGCATACCAATTGGCCAGAAGTCTCTAAATGTCAGCAGAAAGGATTTTTTTGAATTATTTCCAGAAATCTGAAGACTCTCTTGAGTGATTCTGAAAAGCTATTTATTACAGAGCTTTCTCCTGTGTTTGAAACTCCATCCATACTGCTCAGCTAGCTGCACTGGTAAAAAATTTTTCTTTTGTATATAGCGTGTACCAGAGACTCATTAGACTTCAGATTTTAAAAAAAATTTGAAAAAAAATTATTGCTATCTCTGAAGGCTTTTTCAGATCTACCCTCCCCGAAACCTTGTGCAACATTATTGAAATGGGTTGTGTTAGATAACTACATGGAAGAATTTAGTCCAGGTGCTTTCTTTTCAATAGCTTCACTGCAACAGCTATTTTTAATTTCACATATTTCCGTGCTCAACTGCATCTGATTTTTTTTTCAAAGAAAAGAAAGTAATCACACCATCTTTTTCTCATGTAAGAGTTGCTTAATTTCTTTTTTTTAACTGTTTATTTTAGCTGCAGAATTCCCTGAAAAGTGATTTGTGCCTTGATCAAGGGCCAGACACAGAGAATATCCCAATCATGTATATCTGCCATGGAATGACACCACAGGTTAGTTGCTCTAATCATCGCTGCTATTGCTGCTGCTCTTAATAGACTGAGCTGTTTGGTAGCTCTTTTATAGAAAACTAGAACATTATTTCTGCTGTAAATGGAGTATTAGTGCTTTGACAGTGACGTTTGTTTATTCATTCTGAAAGCATATAAGGAATACAAGAGTCAGCACTGGCCCAGATTTGTTGATAATAAGCTTCATTTCTGATCTTTAACCGTGCATGTCGTATGAATGCAACAATGCATTTTAAGCATTTTACATGCATACATATGTATACATATGTACATTTTACATTTTCTGAAGCAACACCTTTTTTACTTGATATATTTAGTACCTTAATTTCACAAATCTGAAATGTACAGCTACCTTCTTTACACCATACAGCTCTGTCAAATTCCCAAAACCTGTTCTTGTGAAAGCCCTTCTTCTTAAGCTCCCTTTGTTCCTTCTCTGCTGCTGTCCTGTCACTCTAGTATGTGCCAAAGAGTCAAATTACTAAAACCTTTCCATTTTCTTACACAACAGCTTGATTTATTAACTTTGCAAACAAGAGGTTTAAGACATTGTGTCTCCCCAAGTGGCTAAGTGTATGGGCATAGGTGAAAGTGTTTCCAGGCAAATCTTGACAGTAAAAATGTTACATAGTCTAGCACATAGCGTGGTGCTGATAACACCAAGGTCGCGGGTTCGATCCCCATTCGGTCCCCATGGGTTGCCTGATATAGCTGAGAGGTTTCCCTGCCCATGACAGGGAGGTTGGATTAAATGATCTCTGAGGTCCCTTCCAGCCTAGGCCAGTCTGTGATTCTATGGATTTATGTAACATGCTTGTGAAAGACAGATGTGCAGATTATCTAGCTCTGAAAAGTAACATGAGCAAAAATGACATAAAGGAAATGGTTATATTTGTGGGAGTGATTGGAGAAACTGAAAAATTCCTCCAGTTTGAATCACTGGTTTTTTTTCTCTGACTGCCTTTTATATTTGCTTTCTCAAAGAGACCCTATTATGCACCACTTAAGTTATGGAATGTGCTTTTACCCATGGAATTGTCAGCTACATGATTTGAGTATACAGCAATCAATGCTAATATTTCAGAAATAAATACAGAGCCACAAGGTAGTCTTGTCCGCTGTACCTAAATCTCATAGTCAGCTGGAAACGTGAATTTGGTGAAACGCAGATCTGATTCTGTCCTTCCTTGCCAAGTTCCACATGTGGCAACTGTGTTCTGTGTTGAGAGCCTTTAATACCGATCACTAGTGGCATCATGCTTGAGTAAATGATAAATGATGAAGATATGAGAATTCCATCCATCAGACTTGCTCACCACGTGGGCTGTGGCCTATTTGTCACATAATTACGTGGTGAGCACTCTTTGCCTCCAGGAGCCTTTTGAGCTAGTCCTCGGTGTTCGCTGAGGAGCTGTATAATTCACCCGCGAATCAGAGCCATTACTCTTCATCTTCTCTGAGGGTGCCATAACTCTCTTCTGGCATATCAGCTGTGATAACAACACACTACAGCCACAGCTGTAAATTCCAATTAGAAATTTTAATTATAGCTAAGAGACAAACAAAACATCAAAACAGTCACTTCAATTAGCACAGTTCAATATTCACCAGATCAAAACCTACCTTTGAATGTCAGCTGAAGTTCTGAATAAATGAGATAGCAACAAATAAATGACAGAGGGAGAAGAGGTGAAGGAAACTTTTCTTGATGAGGTTCTGCTCCTTTCATAATTACAATGCTGTGTCTCCTTCTCATTGCTATTTAATTTTGTAAATAATGATGTTAAAAAAACAACACCCCAAAAGCAAGATCCTGGTAATGAGTGAGAACTTCCTTTAAAAGAAGAGTAGACTTTGTCTATGTTAGGGATTATGGTTAACATGGAACCTGTTAGGACATAACAGGAAAAGCACTAAGAAACATTAGTTGGCATGCTTCTGTGAGTTTTCCATGGCACATAATGCATTTCTTGCTTAAGCAGAGCTGCAGCCATTTACACTGCCTCTAGCATATTGGAAATACTTGAATAAATATTCCTTTTAATCTTGGCGACCTGGCTAGTAACCACAAAAAATATTGATGAGATGCTGATTCTATTGTAGCGGTGAAACGCTATATAGAAGGGGTTATTTTTCTCACTTGGAAAGTCCTTATCAAAATAGATGAGTCACAAGATAAGTCCCCTGACTGAGGACTGCTTGCCATTCTTAGCGCTGGTGCAGATCGCCATTTGCAGCTCTACCATTCATGGCTTTAAAGAGCCAGCAAGGAGGACTTTGCACAAAACCATTCCCTCACGTGCAGTTTAAGTTCGTGTTCTAATACCACTATAGCCTCTCTTCTAAATCAGGTAACTTACTTTTTTGTTTTCCACCAGCCTCTCTCAGATGTTTTTAGACTTTTGTCTTTTTTGCGTGGGAAATGGCTTAGGTGTGATGTTTGACATAGTTTCAGAATTTCACCACAGTTCCTTTTTAGCATGTTTTATACAAGAAAGAAATCATCGAAGCCAACAGAAAGGGAACTGTGTATCTGCTATTAAAAATCCATGCTCCAGACAGTATCGAGAACATCATATGTAGCTTCATAGTTAAAAGCAGTAAAAAATGGCCAGGAAATATCTTCAGTTATTATTATGAAATTACGAGAAATTATTTTCTTGTGGTGCTTCAGTTTCATGTTACATATATATCAGAACTGGTGGAAGGAAGACTTCTGTGATTTAAATTCCCCAACCTTTCAGCAATCCACTCCATATGTTTACTAACATTAGGATATTTATAGTTCATTTCCTGCAAGCATCTTGGAATGCTTTATAACTGTGTTTCTTTTATAGTACTGTTTTACAAATAGAGAAACTGATGCAAATCTTACATGTAGTTAAATAATAGGATGGAATGGAAAATCACAACATAATCGGTCCATTTCCTTAGTCCTCTGATACTATGAGTGAGAGAGAATTTTTCACACCAGGGAATTTGACTTGGCCTGAAAAGACAGAGGGCACTTTAAAAATTGGAATCCACGATTAGGTGTGTTACGGATTTGGCCTGGTCCCCAGGAGCCTGGGCACTGCAGGAGTTAGGATACCACCCTCTAAGCAGTGACCTGCATATTCAGCCAGGTAAAAAAACACTAACGGCACCAAACAGTGGCAATCCTGCAGTGAGGTCTAATGAATTTAAGGGAAGAATTGCTAATAACTTTATCTTCAGTAAAAATCACAGAATCGTAGAATGTGTTGGGCTGGAAGGGACCTTCAGAGGTCATCTAGTGCAACGTGCCCTGTAGCCCTCGTAGAGTGGCTTTGTGTGTACATGAAATATGCTGACCCTGAAGCATTATGTGCCGTTTTATGAGGAGAAATCAATAGACAAAATGAGATTATGTAGTTTATTACAGGTCAGGCTTTCCATTTGTTTTAAAAAGTAATCATGGAAATAGTGAATACTGCAGCTGCTTTTCCTTGACAGTCTTAACACTGTTGCCAACAGAGCACCACATTACGGCTGTCCTGAAAAGTTTTAGGTAGAAGAATTTTGAAGAACAGCCTATGGATGTGATGACTCACATCCTGAGCTGGCTTATGGCCAAATATTGTACTCTTTTTCTCCGGTAGCTGAAAATTAAACTTACAGCGAAATCATAATTACTCTAGGCCAAAAATACAGCATTCTAAGAAACTATTATCAAATACATACATTTCGGAAAATGAGGTCTTTTTGTTATTTAGAAGTAGCACTGTGTTCTGAAGTGTGTAAAACACATCAGCATTGCAAACTGAGACTCTGTGCAAGAAAGTAGTGGAGCAGAAGGCCCCACATGTAGCAGCTGCTGATAGCAGCACATTTCAGTGGTTGTCACGGAGCAAAGAACAGAACAAAACCTGCTGATGTGTATCGATGCTCGACCCTTCAACCTTGAAAAATCACTGCCCTGAAGATGAGATGTCTACAATAAACATTTTCAGGAAGTCTTTTTAAAGCAATAAAAAGAAGCAGGCAGCTGTTTTAACAGCTGCCAGTCAGATGCAAACTCAGGGTTGATGTTGATGTTTGTCCTCCAGGTAAATGTTACACACATTCAACTCTGTGTATAAGACAGTCTGATCTGACACCTGCTTCGCTAGTACCATGTCTTTCTAAGGACCTGCTAACGCATTGCTCTGAAGTTAGCAGTTACCTGGTTTAAGGAGATTATTTTATGTATGCAGAAGCATGCAGAGTGCTACACAGGAACTGAACTGTACAAAACATCCCACTACATCCATCCTGCAGGGGAAAATCACACTGTGAGGTAGAGACCGTAGTCATTCCTCACCCTGCACAGCCCGAGTGAGTGTGTCATCGTTTGTACAGAGGGAAGCAGCTGCATGAGGGGAGCAGCAGCTTGGCTGCTCCGCCTGGTCCCGACCTCCCCTGCACATCTGCTTTCTTCCACAGGCCCCACCTGACACAGCCCAGTGAGGCTCCTCCTTTGCCTTTGCCTTTTTCACTAAGCCTTGGGGAACGATCCAAGCACTGGGCCTAGCACTAACTTTATGTACATACAGCATGTTTCCTGAGAACAAGAGTATTTCCACAGGAAGTGCTTCTGGAACTAGAATATTTATTTAATCTTTTAAACCTAGGTTGCTCAGTTCAGTAAAAATCCAAATAGAAGATAAAGTTACAGAGCTAGTGAAACAGTCTAGCAGGGATGGTCATAAGCATTAATGAATTCTGATTTTTTCTTTAAACTTATTCTGTAAAGAGCCTACTTATTATGGCAATTAAAATCTTATATAAAAAAAAATAGTTTATTGAGGCTATTTATATTTCTGTTAATTTCTGTCAGTGCACAAATCCTGATTTCAATCACAGTAAAGTTAATAGAAACTCTGACCTTTTTTTGTGATGGAAGCAAAATCTGGTGTTATTTTTTTTTGCAATCTCTTTCAAAGTAGAGAGGTTTTCTGATATACATTTGAGAAGCTAAATCCAGTGAGCACTTTTTTAGTGCTGGAGCCTTTTTAGAATATATGCATCTGGGATGCACCTTAGAAGAGGTACATCAGTGAGCTACAGAGACTTTTCAGAGGCTTCCAAAACCAACCAGTGCTTCCCTGCCCTAGCTCAGGCAGCGCAGTGCTTTGTTCCTGGGGATGTGATGTGCCTGAAGACTGTACTGTATTGTTTCACATTGTGTATTATTTTCTTTTTAATCTTTTTCCTTTACGTTTGATTCTGGCCAAATTCCCATTATTTACTTCCATGCATGGTTTCAGAGAAAGAATTTCTTCATCAGATTTCTAGTTTTGGAGCAAATTTTGTACTGAACCATCTGTCATGACTAAATTATTTTTGTACCTGCTGTGGTTTTAATTTAAGATGCTTTCTGCAGATCTAGGTAATATGACCATTGCCCATTACCCCTTATTTTTGTATTGCTTACCTCCTTCAAATTCAGTATCTACTGCCTGTTAGGAATGATTCTCTTAAAATGTTCACTCACAAGTGAAGATCCGTGGTGTTGAACTATTAGCTTTAAAGTACAAGTGTGGATGTGATCACTAGGTCCATTGTCTGGGCATTGCCTGTTGCATGATTTGTAGACTGGGTTTTGCAAGTGGCCATAGGTCATTGTGACAGCAGGACCAGAGACTAACCTGTCTCTTCATTTTATGAAAGTATCAGACATACTGAAGGTATTTCTCTATTCAGAGGATATAAAAGACACTTGAATTCTGAAGTACGAGCGCAAGAGGTCCTTTCGGGTTTCAGACCTAGGATAGATCTTTAGTGTGTTCCACTTCACTGATTAAAAACAAAAGTGAAAAAAAAGCTGTAGAACTGTATTCTTTCTGGATCACAGGAAGTATCTTCTGCATCTTTCAGTTTGGGAATAATGGAATGAGTACTGCTGCTTATTTATTTTTGTGTTTGAAACTATGTAGTGTGAAAACATTGTGTATGCCTGTGAGACGTGAGAGAACTGATCACTAGGAATTGAAACTTGTGCTGGTTTTGCTGGGATAGAACCCTGGGCTGTCCGCAGTTTGGAGTGAGCCAGGAGCTTGAGCCGGGAGGGGCACAAGCCCAGGCAGCTGACCCGAGCTGGCTCCAGGTGTGTCCCATCCCATAAACGTGATGGGATAAAGGAGGAAGTCTGGAGATTAGTTGATGTTGCTGTACATTAGAGAAGGTTCTTCCCTTTTTTATAATTTATGAAGAATTTCCACTTCACATTTTGCCTATCATGTTACCTTTACTTTGCATGTTTTCTGTACTGCTTTAATTTTTATACTCGCCTGTCAGCCCTTAGGTTATCCTCTTCATTCTGTCTCTCACTATCACTAAATCCTACTTCAGCATCATTATCATCTTTCTTGATTATCAGGAGGAGAGGGACATGTATGTGCTGTCTCTAGAGTCTGACTCGAAACTAGAGTTGGTTTTCAGGCTCTTTAAAGTTAACTTTTTATTTCTTTGCATTTTATAAGATTCAAAATCTTGGTTACTGAGCTTGTGATGGCCTCTGGAAGAACTTCCCTCCCTAGATCACATTTTAAGGCAATTTGTCCAGAACATCTAGAGTAAGAAACTAATGCATTGAAAATGTAATTGAAAGAAACTGTTGTGAGCCAGTGCAGTGCCTAAGAATTTAAAATTACCAGAGTGTTTCAAGCCTCATGTAGTGTTTTAATTTAGAAGAGATTAGAGTTGTTAGCCTGAATATTATACAAAAGTTAAAGGCTGTTCTCATGTGGGAAATAAATATGCACATACATTTTCAGGCGCTTTTTTTTCCTGTGTTAAAAGTATGTAATTTTTTTATATGCATGGTTTTGGCCAAAAGGATTTTAACCAGTTAAATCATCAAAATATTTGACACCATGAAGGTGAAATATTGCTGAGCTTCTTGATGATAAGCCTGGCACTGGATTTTGGATTCAGATTCTGTGCTTTTTATGTTGGCCACTAAGCCGATTAAAGGTAACACCCTTCCATACTTGGTTCAGTTTCAGGGGTCTAGGCTCACAGTGGTCCATTACATACACGCAGTGAGCTCGTGCCAACGGGCTTTGGAGCTCCCAGCCCCAGAATATCCTGACTGATGTGGTTTTGAAGCTGCTGCTGACTGTTTGGAATGGTTGGCCAATGTACTGATCCAGGAGCCTAAAGCTGGCACACTCAGTGATCCCACTGCAGCACTTTGCAAATGAGCACTAGTACGGAGTGATGAGTGCTGTTCCTCGCTGCAGCTACTAGATCACTGAAAATCACAAATGGCTGCAGCAGAGGGACCAGGTATCTGCAGAAAGGACTATGGCTTGTAGTTCAGCATCGGAGAAGTGGCTGTCCCTGGCTGGAGGCCATGAGCCACGCTGCCGCCAAGGCTGTGAGCACCTCATGAGCTCTTCCCCAGCAAAGCGCAAGCCATGGGACAGCACGCCTGTGCTCTACTTCAGAGTCAAGTTGAAGTATTTTTTTTAAAAAGTGAAATGAACTTCCCATTCCCTATTAACAATCTTTCCCTGCTAGGTGGAGTAGATGTAAAGATTTCATAGTTCAGTTGATTTTCGTCTCAAAAATATAAAGTACAATCAAAAAAGAAGGACAGGGCTTTCCTTTGCTGAGTCAAAAATGTCTTTTACTTAATGCTTCTGGAGAAATAAAGCAGCTGTGTTAGGTACCTGCAGTGTCTCATAACCTAATATTATTTGAGCATTTCACATTTTGTAAGTGCATTAATTTGCAATAGATCAGAGTTGCATATTATGTAGCAATTTCTAGATTTATCTATATTCTAAAGATGTTTCTTCTCACTGCAAACTGGTGTTTCAGTGTTTCAGTTTTTAAAACCAGTTGTCGCTTACAATAAAAATTCAGCATAAAGCCAACATAGTTGTTGGAACATGTGTATGGCACTTGGAGATTGACGTAGTAATTGTCAGATGGTTGTCAATTTAAACATCCCTTTGATTGATGTTACACTATATCATTTGTTACTTCATCAGAGTTAAAATTGTGAAGGTCAGATTTTTTTTCTTCAATTCCTGACAGCATGGGAATAACTGTTAGAGGAGGTAGTTAATACCGTAGATCTAAGATTCACTTTATAATTTCTTCAGTTTTACTGATAATTTTATTATGTCATTTCATTAATTGAAGTCATCCACTCGCTCATTTAGAATTCATGGACCAAATTCAGTCCCCATGAAAGCATATTGAGCTCCCTCTGTGGTTACATGAGCCATAGGACTTTCACAGCATTCGTTCGGGTTCTGATCAGCTGTTCACTTTCAGCTTTGTTTCTCTCTAGTATTATGCACCATTTGCAGAGTAGCCTTTTTTATGGAAATGTTTCTGGAATGATTGTATTCATAGTGTGTTTCTGTGAACAAGGGATTTTTTTTTTCCCTCTTGTTCGTTAACCATCATTTGTCCAATCAGGAAGCAGAGAGAATATCAGAAATTTATTTGTTCACATAAAATCATGATTGAATATTTATGAGTAACTGAAAAAGATCTGCATTGATTTGTAAGCCAAGAAGAGAGCTATGTCTGTCAGGTAATTTATTTGAAATCAGCAATAACACTAACTCTAAGCAAGAGCGAGTTCAATCTAGACCTGGTTATATTTACAGAGTAGATGTATTTTCCCAAAAGGAAAAAATGGGATATTAGAGACTTTGACATTGTTTCAAGACCCAGTAGTTAGAAATTAAAGCCCATTGGATACAAATTAGGAATAAGGTGCATATTCACATCAGAGCAGATGACCAGCCGTCATAAGAAGCAGTGACAGTAACTGCTCAAGTCATCAAAGCTGCTACAATTCTGGAAACTATTTAATTTAATGTGATACAAGTTACTGGTCCTAGAGGTAAGCAGATGGAAGTACCTAGCTGGTGGCATATGGAAGAGCAAAAGTGAAAAAAAACTAATGGTCCTCTTTGGCTCTTAAATCTACTAAAACGTCAACTGAGTGGCAGTCGCAGCTACTACTTCTTTGAATTTTGATTCAGTTTAGAATGTACAGAAATAAAACTGATTGTTAGAATAAAGTAATAATGGTATGCCTTTAAATAAATGGGGGGCTTTAAACCTATTTTTGTAAGGTAAAAATCTTAGAGCTTTAAAAGCAGTTGCTAAACTTCTTGAATCATGTGCTGCCTTCTTTTCCCCTCTTAAAGTGTGATTAAACAAATTATACAGCAATAGCTCTGCTATGCCAATCCTGTCTGCTCAGTGGGCTGTTTGTAAAAGCTTAGAGCAATCAAGTAAAAAAGCTGATGGATGCATTTAAGTTATTCAGATGTCACCACAATATTAACTATGTATTTCTTTAGCAGGGAACTGCACTGATTGTGACCACTGGAGCTATTGCTATGTGAAAGATGTATGTAGTGATTTATTCAGAATGCATATTCCATTCAGCATTTGTTTTTAGTCCTTTTGAACTCTGAAATTAGCCTTAACATTTTGAGATTTGCATTGACTGACTCATGAATGGTATCAGTTTGGGAAGGAAAAAAATAGCAATGCAACTTACAAACTCACAGGTTTTGCTAAAGTAACATGAAGTTTAAACAAAAAAAAACTGGAGAAAGCCGAGAAAGGTTGCCACATTGAACCTGGAACTTTTACAGATCATGCTGCTTTGCATTTAGTATGGAGATCTGTGACCAGAAGACAGGGACAGAGCTCGGTACATAAGGAGGAGATCATGCCAATGATGGCAAATCAGTGGAAATAACTTGTAGTTGGTTGTAGTTCTAGCCTCCAGATGTGTACCAGAGAAGGATCTGGACTAGCAGTTTGACTGAAAATTTGACATTTTACTTCAGTCTGGTTTTGTCTGAGTGTGGGGGAAAGCTACGTACTATTAATTGTGGCTTTGAGCTAAACGTAGCCCTGCTCTTCTGTGGTTTTGGTACACTTATGTCACAGCACAACATAACACGTGCAATACAAAGAAAGAGAATTGAATTCGCTCTCCTCAGCTTCTCCACAGGCTACCTGGGCCTTGGAGCCACCTGACTAGGAATGGAGAGGGTCACTGCCCTCCTTCCTGATAGTTTGGTGTGGGTGCAGGGGTCAGGACCGCAGCGGTTGGACCTGCCCTTGGCAGTGCCTTAGCAGGACACTTCCTTTGTCATGGGCATGGGCCGTTGTCCCCTGGGAAGGAGGGGGGTAATGCCCAAAGCACCGTGTGTCTCTGGGACACACCCCTGCCACCCTTGCACTCCTAGAGAGCATCTAGAACTGGAGGGCCCATGGAGGGACACATCGGGAGAATGGGGAGAATCCGCTGTGCAAAATATTACAAATCTCCAGTAGATTATTGTACAATAGGCAATTTTAATAATCCTTCTTAGTGTTTTTATTCTTATGCAAATTAAGAAGCTGCTAACAGTAGCAATTGTTGTTTTAGAACAATCAAAAGGATGTTGTAGAATGAATTTACTTGAGTCCTGAAAGAACTGTATTATTTATATTGCGAATATTCGGTGATTAACAATATTGAGTGACTCGAGTGACTGATGTGCCTAGTTTTTGTATTAATTCTAAACAGCAAGACAGAGAGCTTTTTCTTTTCTTGAAGTGTGTGTCCTGCAGATACTGTTACAGGATAATCTACTTCAGATAATAAAATAAAGGCTCCCAAGACAGGCAGAAAAATGCAGGGGAAATCTGTGACATAATCTGCCTTTTGTGATGAAGGCAGCTTTGCCTCACAGCTTAGCGACACCTCGGCAGCCTGAAGCTTAGCATAGATAGTTTAGCTATTCACTGTTGTACTTGAAGGTCATTTAAACAATCTGACTTTAGGGTTGGTTTTGCTTTGCTGATAAGCTGTTACTCAGAAAAGCTGAGCCTCTTGTACTTGGCCTGTGGGTACCTGTAAGGCCTAAATGTATATGTGACGTTTCAAAGTATGGTTGAAGGCCCCAGAAATCAAGCTCTAATGAATGAAAACAGGGGGGAGGTACCATACTTTCTGTACAGTTAAGCAATGTGTCTTTACGTGTCGCAGTATTTACTGTTTCATTTCTTGCCAAGGTTTACAAGCTGATTTGTCAAAGGGCACAATGGGAAGTTGGCAGTGTTCTTGGTCATAGGAGAAATGAGGCTCACTGGCCCAGCACAGTAAGGCGACCCACACAGCTGGGACAGCTGAATGCGCAGTAATGTCCTGCTTGACGTGAACGAAGTTTTCTGCTTTTGAAAGAGCTGTATTTATTTGTTTCTAGTCTAGAAAGTCTTTAGACTAAGCACTTATGGTAAGAAATGTTCGTGTATTGTTGCTTCTAATGTCCTTCTTTATTTCCATCCTTCTTTTAAAAAATGTCATTATCACTGAAATTACAGTCAGTTATGAAAATGTATCTGGTGATGCTTTTCTTTGCCCTTTTCTTGGGGACTAGAAGAGCAGAAGAAAGAATCTCTGGGATGTGAGCACAGTATTCCTGCCTGAGACACATTTTGATTTTATTTACAGAGTTTTGTGAATTTTGCATTTTATTCATGAACACAGGCAGGATCACAACTACATTTTTTTGCTTTAGGTCATAGTATACAGACTCTTCATTTAAATTCTAGATGCTGAGTTCTTTCTCTGAGTGTCACTTGCTGTCACCCTGCAAACAGTGGAGCTTCTACCACAAGACATTTGGTGGGCAGGAAAAGTGCCATTTCTATTAAGGTACATATATTTCTCCACTTGCCTTGGAAAGCTTAAAAATGTTTCAGGAAATAAATTTTCTTTTAGGTTACAGCTGAGTTGGATAAAATTTCATGAGCTCCAAAAAGTCTCCAAAAAGTGACCAACAATAGACACGGAAGCAAATCAACTGAAGTGATAGACCTTGTTGCTTGAAATACATCCTCTAGAGCTAAGGAATAATGGTTTTATTTTTTGTAGGCTAGTGTGATTAAGGATTTGCTTTGATTTTGATGCTGTCCATTTAGAATATAAAAAATTCTTTTATTCAGCTTAATGAGCTTGGTTTAAGAGGTGAAATACTACTGAACGTGCCAGGTGGGAGCACTGAGTAACTTCCCTCTGTTCTCCATGGGAACGAGCACCGTACCAGGCTGCACCTCTCACCCCTATTCACTGAATAACCATGGCACAGGCCCTCATCTGTTAGAGCAATCAGCACGAACTTAAAGTGAAATGGAGATGGCACTTCGACCATTTATAAAAAGAGAAAAGCTTAACTGTCAATGACAGAACTGACCAACAAAAAAAATGGTACAGGTGCTCTTTCTTTGGTGGTTACCAGTCACATCTGCATCATCAGTATTCAGACTAACTCATTCTCCATTAATATCCTGTTGTGAAGTTGGCTGTTAAGTCACGTAAGTCATGTAAAGTAAAATGCATAAAAAGCATAGACATCATCTGAAATTTTATTCGTATTGTGTCACTGGTGTTTTTAAATACTAAATGTATTGCTACTAAACATGGCAGAGATTTCCTTTGTTATAGAGTAGTTTATTAAAAAATAACGCTACTGAGCATGGAATTGGACCATATATATAGTCTTTGCCTGTTCTGTAATTGTAGACTGTATATGACCTAAAAACTTGAGGCAAAACCTCTGCAAACTTTAATAAGAATCAAGGTTTTACTGTGAAAAATTAATAATTCTAACCTGGGAAAAGACTACAGAAGTATCCACTGAGCAGCTCAGGTGGCAGAGCCTAGTACAAGAACTGCTTACCACTGAAGCTGCAACACTAAAGGTGCTATATATGGAAATGCACAATATACCTGCCAGTAATAAGTCTTTAAAATGGAGTTCCCAGATGGCAATATGTCACAGTCTCAGCTGTACAACAATTTCTGAAGCCCTGCGAGTGACTAAAAACTGAAGAAAATTGTCTATACGAGTGCTGTGCATCTGTGCTGAGTTTCACTTGCACTCCTCTGTTTAAACAAAGTAAAATTAATTTCCTTGTTTTGTTGTCTGAGGTCCTCCGCTGCAGTGCAGAGGTGTTTCTGAGTAATCCCTGTCCTGGAACATGGACAGTGCTCCAGACAGCTAGTGCTGCCCATCTCATGGGTCACCATGTTGTGCTCCTGACTAATTCACAAGCTTAACAATACCCATAATATAAGACTGTTAGACTGTAATTATTTAACGCCAAGCACTGAGAGGTTAGGAGGTTAAGTGGGAGGTTAAAACTGCTGCTGAAAGAAACCCTGCAAATAGAAACACTCAGAGCTTCCCTTTTGTCAGAGCGCCGTGGCTGACTGTGGGCTGGCTGTGAGGAGGGACTGAGCGCTGGGGCAGTTCAGCCTGGAGCAGAGAAGCCTCTGGGGAGACCTTAGTGCAGCCTGCCCGTGCCGAAGGGCTACAGGAAAGATGGGGAGGGGCTGTTTGCAAGGGCCTGTGGAGTCAGGACAAGGGGCAATGGTTTTCAACTGAAACAGGGTAGATTTAGATTAGGTTTAAGGACGAAGCTCCTTTACAGAGTAAGGTCAGTGTATGTGTTCCTTTCGATTAGTGCTTGTAATAGATCATCCGTAAAGTTTAACACGTGCAGAGGAAGAGAGAGAGACTCTCTGGCATCCTGACAGTTCATTCGATTTCGGTGGAATTATGTCAGAATTATTTCAGGTTTGCTGTGAATGAATCAAGCCACATTCTTCTTGCTGTGGGATTTATTCCTCGGCATGTTGTAGAAGCACTGCTGCTAGACTTTTTGATACATCAAGAGCAGTTGGGTTTGCATTGCGCTTTGTTCTTCTCTCAAAGGTGCTTGCAAGAAGGTCACTGTATGAACTTAAGTTTGACTGATGAACTCTTGTGGGTGTTTCGTTTTGTGCCTGATGGTAGTCTAAACAAAAAAAAAACAAAACCAAAAGATGATCAGACTTTCACGAACCAGCTTAGGTTGAAATGTGCAGTCTATCTTTTTGGTTTCCTTTTCTGTGCCTAATGCCTCAGTTCAACGTAGAGGTTTTAATGTCTGTATTTTATTGTCTTAAACACCAAAAAAATTAATTTCTTGGCAGTTTTCCCTGTATTTTCATATGTTGGTGCCAATATGGTACCTCTGGAAACCTTAAATCAAATGTGTGCATGATCCTAGGAAGAATGGGTGAGATCTGACTCATCTGAAATTAGAAACAGACTGCTTTCAGTGAAGCCAGGAGAGCTAGTAGGCATAAGAGTTAAGTAATGGCTTTAGGGAGCTGGAAAATCTTCGAAAAGTTGTACATGTAACTATTTCATTTTGTTCCCTTCACAAGATCATGAAAGTTCATAGTACTTGTGGAACACAAGTGGAATTAAAGGACCTCTATACCCAATAGTCATTGCTCACTACCATGCAGAATTAAAAAAAACCCAACAAACAAACCAAAACAAAGCCACAAAAAAAAATCAAACAAAAAGAACATCTAAAGCCTTGAGATCAAGATGTAAGTATTGTAATTAAGAAGGCGTGGTTATGATTTGCCTGACTTACTAGTTGCAGACACAGAATTTTATCCAATGCAGTTTAGGAAATGGTAATAATGGTAGAAGTTAACACAGTTTATTTTAAGAAACATTCAGAAGGTTATACCAGTAGAAAAAACCATACATTTTTTGTTGTTGTTGTTACGCTTATTGTTGTAGTTTTAGGCATCCCAATAATGACCCAGAAATCTATTATATTATGTGCTCTTCAACCTAATAATTAAAAGTATGCCCTTGTCTTGAAGAGCTAACTCCTAAAAATGCACTATTTAAGAACAGGAGACTGTGGCAGAGAGGAGAAGGGAATGCTGTGAGGTACTGCCATAGTGTTCTTTGGTAATGCTTTCGGTATATCAGAAGAAATATTGCTTGATTTTATTTGATTTCTTGAGACATCTGGGCAAAAGGGAAATTCTGTGGAATGTGCAGAGGAAAATAAGTTCCTTGGAAGATGCCAGCATTACTTCTCCTGCGTTCCAGCAGTATTTGCTTGACAAATGTGACCAATGAAGGCTGGCTTCCTGATCTGATTAGGAGCAGGAAGATAACCTACTGATACCTGCCAGGCTGATAAGTTGATAAGTAGCAAGAGGAGGGGTTGAGAAGCGCTTTGAAGTGAAGACAAGCAGTTTTTGCAGTGTGGAAAACGCAGTAAGTGCAAAGGTATTGTCTTCCTGAAAGGCAACCTGAAAACCAAGTTTCAGAATGAACTTGAAAAGGGCATGAGTGTTTACATCAGTGAGGAAGCCAGTAAGGGTCAACTTGGAGTGGAAAGATTGTATTTTAGAGATGTTTTGCAGGAAAAAAAAGGCTGTTTAACAAGATTTTATGACCTTGGAAGAGGGTCAAGATGAAGACGTGCATTATGTAAACACATGACTACCCGAATGTGACTGTGTCCACAGTAATCTGAAGCTCTTGGGTCTAGCTGTGAAAAGGGAAAATAAATCTGTTTTTAAACAACTTGATGCTGAGCTACCAAATGTTTATACCCAAATGGCGTGAGCTAGCTCAGACTTTAATTTGGCCAGGAGGAGTCAACTCTGGTGTGAAGGACGGACCAGTGCATCAGTCTGTGGGGATGATGGCTGAGTTTGTTTGCAGGTAAATCTGGTTTGAAGGACAAGAAAACAGCATTAGAAAAACGTGGGATTCTGCAGGAATGAACAAAGAAAACTGTGAAGGGTAAAAGAGGGACTGGTGGGAGAAGGAAGAGGAAAATTCAAATAGGAGGAAGTCAGAGGAGCCATAAGGCAGGATGCTTTTTAAAAGGACGCAGTTGTCTGTGCTAGAATGTTTCTTATTTATTCTTTTGTAACTGATTTTTTTTTTTTCCCATGGAAGAGTTGTAGAGATCTTCTGCAGAGGTAAGACCAAAACCAAGAGAAGCTTTAGGAAGTGAATCAAGTAAAATTTTAGTTTATCCAAGCCTTATCAAATCTGTAGTTGCCAGCATTAGGAAGACAATGGAAGTACTGAAAGCATATGTAAAAACAGTGATTGACAGTTCTATTCAATTTAAAAAGTGGAGCTTAAGAAGATTTTTGTTCATTTGTTTTAAATAAAACCAAAGCAGAAGACTAGCAGGGAACAGCAGAATTAGATAGTCCACTGCAATACAGGTTCATGAATTTAAGTAAGTTAAAAAGAGAAATTCTGGCACTGAATTCCTGTCTGTTTCTATCTAAAAAATGCATTAATATTTTTGTTTCTTTAAGCCTGCATTTGTAGCATCACACTATGTTAGTAAAAGTTTCTGAGCACCTTGGCTTTATTGCTATCGAATATTGTTGCTTAGAGTTCAGAAGTTAATTAGTGCAGGAGCATGAAGAAGAGCAAGTAGGTCAGATAATCGGTCTGCCTGGTGGGTTAATTAAGTAGATACAAATCGAAACCCTGAAGTGAAACAGCGAATAGTTTCCTGCTTACAGACTTCACAGCTTAAGTCTAAATCATGGTGTTGCTGCACTTGCTATACTAGCAGTTTGTTCAGCTCATTGGTAAGACAAGATTCATACTGAATAGACCCTCATGGATGAAGTCTGGTTATAGTTGTTTCAAACTTGCATCATCAGGCTGCTCCACCTGAAAACCTTAGGGATAGCTCCCTGTAATCCTCAGCCTGTGTTCTTACGCTTGGACTTCTTTAGCAGTCAGTGTTTTAGGGCAGCACAAGACTGAGTGACACTGCTGACTGTGGCTGCAGGGAAGCACAGCCTCTCTCCTCTCACTTCCTACATGAATGGTAAATGGGAAAACATTTTATCTTAGTGATGTATTTGTCCATGTTACTTTCAATGAACTTAGATTCTATAGAGAGTTTTTTTAACAATGTTGGAAAGTTCTTTAGTTCAGATGTGTCTATGTAACAAGAAATGCTGGAATAAATGTCAGGAGCAATATAAATAGCCAAATAACAGCGATACTAACCAAATCAGGATTTATTGGAATCCACCACACAGCTTTTTAGCTGGACTTGGAGGCAAGTATGAATCTGCTATGAGACTTTGGACCTAATATGTTAATATATTACTCCTAACAATAAATGACTTCATTGATTCATTTGAAGAAAAATATGGTTCAAAGATGGAATAAAGTAGGAGTGAAACAGGTTTCTTATGCCTTGTTGTTATTATGCCAAAAGCAGGGCAGCAAATAAATACTGCTGACGGTGAGCATTAAGTTTGCTCATTATAAATGCAGAGTCATGCACCAGTCTCCAGCGAGATTTCATCTGGGAACGTTGCCATAAGGATTACAAATGCCTTTCAGCCTGAAAATTGGTGTGTATTACTTTAAACCTCCAGTGGGGAGTTGGTAATTTATCCTTTGGATAATCATCTTGTGTTAAGTTGAACATCTTACTGTAACTTTTTGCTACATGATAAACCAGCTCCTATGAATAATTTACTGCAACTGGCAGCCCACTTCAGCTCTGAAGTCTTTATCAACTCCAGTGGCTTTTCAAAATTTATTATTAAACTTGGAGCCAAAAGTCAGCTGGAATTTCAGTGTTAACTGCAGCATGAATCACAACTTGACCTTTTAGGGCAAACTTGACATGAATAGAAACTCTGGATAACATCATAGTGAGCACAAAGCCAAGTATTTGTGTCCAAGTAAGCAGAGCTCATTTACCTTCCCTTGCATTCTACAGCATTGTGGGGTTTTATGCAGATTTTGTTTCGTGTAGGTGTTCTGCTGAGGCTGTGTCTTCAGTGAAAGTGCCAAGGAACTTGGGACGAATGCTGTAAATGAGCAGACAGCGAGTGCCTTGAGCTTAGCGGAACTAAGCAAACGGTTGGTGATTGAGTCTCCAGTCCCTGGAACAAGGACTGCTGTGACTTTTGCTACTGTAGCAGAAATGAAAGGTCCAGGTTCTCAGTAATATTTTCAAAGTTATCCTAATGACTTAATAATCTATATTCAATAGTTAGTCATTTGGACTTCCAAGAAAGTACTGGAGTAGTTGTTCAAAAATAACTTTCCTACATTACTGCAAAATTTCTCTCGTTGTGTGTACTGATGGTCACGCTGCAATATTGTAGGAATAGATGCACTGGTAAAATGTGTTTTGCCTCTGTCTTCTGAAGTGTTTTTTAAAAAAAAAGTGCTTCAGTTGTCAATTTTGTGCTTGTGTTGTCTGAACTGTTTTTAAGTGAGAGGTTTTAATCTCTAAGGTTGTATTTTCCCATGGGTCGATTTAAAATATGATCAATAGAAAGTCATGTATGTGCTACCTAACAGGTATATTACGAGATGGTAATTTAGTTCATGCAACTCAGCTGGTTAATCTCCTACTGCCCACTCCAGGAGAATGATTTGTGTAACATCTCTAAACTAGGGGAAAAAGAAAAAAAAAAATGACTTTACCATGATTTCATGTTTAATAGCTTAAGTTTCAGGTTAGAAGAAACTTTGAATTTAATCAGTAATGTCAATGGCTGACTGTGTTGCATCAAATAGCTGTCCTCCCTTCAGCCTCATGTAGTTACTGTTATGCTCTCTCAGTACAGGGACTGTTTTATTCTTGGGTTGGGGGAAAAGGAGCCAGGGACTGTCCACAGGTCTTAAGAAATCTTTTCTGACCAAGTGCAACACAACCCAGTACCTTGCTGTTTGCTTGCAAGCTGCTCAAGAGGAATTTGTTAAAGTGTATGTGCTTTTGATGTGATCCCTCCTTTAGACAAACATAGTAGTCAACAAGGTTGTGTAGTGTTTCCAATTCTGAAATCAGGTACGGCATTATTAGATAAGATACTAAAATATAAGAATATATGGAATTAACTAATATGTATATTACTGGATAAGCAAAGCAACATCCTGAAAGAGCCTAATTAGAAGGAGTAACTGCCACCATACCACAGTCTGTTTCAATTTGAGCTTATTTTTACATGCCACTTAAGACGTGCCTTTCCCAACGCTAGGTGAGAATACAAGATTTCACAGTTCTTTTTCTAAACTAGTCCACAATGAAAAATGAAGTGATACTAGCAGGTAAGATGAGCTCTCTAAAGAGAAGCAACAACTTGCTAATTATCCCTGTTGAGCATCATTGCATTTGATTATTCTATTTCTGAACAGTTTTGCCAGCAAACAGAACTGGGTAGTTCCACCAGCCAGAGCCATCCTTCTGCTTCTGCCCAGAAAGATGCTCAGACTGAACCATTGCTGACTTGACATCAGAAAAAGCTGGTGGAGTTGCACTGTGAGTTGGGCTTGCTTTGTCCAGACACAGGAAATGATTCCCTTCAGGTCACTCTCCGAAAGGCTGAGGAGACCAAGCTAATGAAAACAGCTCAGGCCTGAGGGTTTGCAGGTACAACACTTCTTTTGCACAAGTGACCCTGACTGTAGCGCAGACTTCTCAGAGTTACAGCCAAACCTGCTCATTTGTTTTCAGAGTATTTTTAAGAAAAGAAAATAAAAAAATGCAAACCCCCTTGATTTGGTGACCATAAGCTTGAAAACATAGAATTAAACAAATTACTTCCTATTAGTAAAAAATGCAAATAACTACAATTTCTCTGTCATTTTCCTAGTAGTAATTTTAGGTTAGAGGCAAACAAGCTGCAGCAGAGTGTATATCTGCAGAGTCAATGTGTCCTAACAATCCCCTTAAATTAAACAATCTTGATGTTATTGCCTTGCTGTATCACTGCCTCAGTCTCTCCTCACAAAATGCGTCTGGTAGATCTTAAATATACCTAAAATAGTTGCTGTTTGTCTGTCTAGAAGGTGCATTCTGAACGTTTATTGCTTTTCAAAAGCATTGATTTTGTTGGCAGGAATACTGATTATTTAAGTTATGGGTAGAAACTGTTGGGGTATGGTCTTGTTAGTCCTTCTGCATTTCTTCTATATTCTTAGTTAGTATTAACCAATTATTTTGGAAATATGCTCTGCTTGGTCCTTTTACTTAGCATTCTGTTTTTCCTGTAAGGCATGAGTGAACTATTCAACATTTCTCTGTTCAGACTGTTAAAACCTAGACTCACCTCAGTTCAGCCAGCTCAAAATTCTGTTACAGTTTCTGGGGGGTGGAAAGAATGAAACTTGAAGCAGGGAGGGGGAGGTGTCAAACCTTTGATTAGTGTAAACTGTTAATGGCAATTTCATTAACTTTTATGTAACTACGTCAGTTTATATTTGCTGCAGATCTGCCCCAGAAGTGTTCCAAGAGGGTCTTGCACAGAAACACCACCTTCTGCTTTGACCTGTATTTAATCCCTGATTTCAGCATTTAGAGTTGGTTTTCTGCATTAAGCTCCCAAATCTCTCCTCAGTCCTGCTTTGTTCTGTTTCTCTGCTTTCTCTCCTATTTGCAATTAATACACACATATAAAATAACCCACAACATCAGCAATGAACAGATAGGAGGAGATGGTACCCTCAACCTCTAGGAACAGAAAAGATCCCCAAATACACACCGCGTACTTCCCAGCACTCCTTTTGTTACAGACATGTTGAATGGCCAGAGTAAGATGACGGGGACATTACTTTGGGGTCCAGCTCTTGTCTGTTATGACTCTGATAGGACTAGAGTTGACAAAGCCTTACACTTAGTTTTATTGGACAAGGCTGCTAAAGCATGATGTTGCCATTTCATTTTTCTCATAGTACTCTCAAGAAAAAGGTCTGATTTAGCAAAATAAATTCTGTTAGCGCTTAGCAAACAGGCAATCCCAGGACAGTCCTGTGTTTCCTTTCTCTGCTTACTATGTAACCTTTTCTCCTCAAGAGGACACATTACTAACATCTGGCAAGCTCACCTTTCTTCTCCTTTCCTTTCTTATAGAAAAACATCCCATGTATCTGTCTGTAGTTAGAATGGAAAGAATTTGTGTAATATAATAGTCTTTGTGCCTTCAGTCATAAGTATAATAACCACTGGGGCCTATGAGAGCTCTCCTTTGCCACAAATCCAGAGCAGGCAGTGTCTTGTTCCTTTTTCCAGTCTCTTGTGTCTATGTGTATTGGCATATACAAAATAAAAAGAGAACAAATAGCCTGAAATATGGCCATTCTGTTCCCTGTCCTGCCATGTATCTGTCTGTCACCAACTACTAGTAACTTTTTTTTGTATACACTGAATTCTGATCAGCTCTCTCAAAATTGGTTTTTATAATTTGTTTGTAGAAATCCTTCATTTATCTTTCTATCTGTCATAGAAAAGATTGAGATCCTTTCTGCTGAACTCCTGTGCAGCTGTTCTTTTTCTTATCTCTCCGGTTAAGTATTACCCTCAGATGAAATAGTCTCATTGGAGTTGATGGCAGTACTCAAACTAACCCCACTTCCTGCCAGAGGGTGTACACCTTACTCTTTGAAGACCCGTGATGCATGACCATAGGCAACAATCAGTTGTGTTTGCATATTTCCTATTAAGTAGTTAACCAACATTTACTTGTTGGTAACAATTAACTGTTAATTTAGAACAACTTTTACAATGTTGCATTACCTCCTGCATGAAAGGAAATAATTTAAAAGTCACTACGGGGTCAGCCTACTGCTACTCAGCATATTTTTTTTCTTCACCATTAGCTTTTTGGTAAAAGTGCTGCTTCTGTCTAGAGGCCACAAATCTTGTTTGTGCTTCCTGTTGCAGAATGTTTATTACACAAGCAATCAGCAGCTCCATGTGGGTGTTCTGAGTCCCACTGTCGACGATGATGACAACAGATGCCTGGTGGATGTGAACAGCAGGCCCAGGCTCATTGAATGCAATTATGCCAAAGCCAAGAGAATGAAGCTTTACTGGCAGTTTACTCAGGTAATTCTTACTCAGCAGACATTTCAGAAAGCTCTGTTTTTCTATCCAAACTGTGAGCGATCTCTTTACTGACAGAACAGAACGAGATTTATCCTTGCATTCTTTGCACAGAACCAGGAAGCTGTGTTTGCATTTGATCCCAATGTCAGCTACCTCAGGAGGTTATAAAACTTGTATTATATTTTGTGAGTTCACGCTAAATTGTTTCTAAGACAGAGTCAATTCTGAGACTGCTACAGAATTATCTCCAAAAAAGTGATTTTGGTAGAGTCAAATGCAAAGTAACCTCTTACGAACAAAAAACAGAAAGCTTTTTTGTTGTTTGTGGATTTCGAAGTAGCAGCTCAGAAAAGGGGCTAGCGGGTCATTGATGGCAGCAGCCTCATCATGAGCTACTTTTGCAGTTCCTTACTTAAAAAGACTAATGCTTTTATGTGTGTTTGAGAGAGGGAGATAAAAAAAAGTGCCAAGTGAAGGCTGAAAAGTGATTTCAGAGTGATGAAAACGCTCGTAGGACACTGAGTCCAGGCCTGGTGTCCACACTTCATAACTGATTTAGACATACAAGGGAGAACTATAAAGAAACCATGAAAGTTTTGGGGCTAGACAACACGCTCTACGATACTCTGCTTATGGAGACCACTCTGTTCAGTTTAGCGGAGAAGCAGCAAGGTGACTGAAAGCATATCAGTGTTTCCACAAGGGGGACACAGGTTATCCTGAGGACAAAACCAGTTCCAATGGTTGGAAGCTAAAGTTAGTCAAATTTGGCCTTTCAAAGGCAGTTAAGACATTGGAAGTTCACCATGTCAAGTACTGACACGTCAGTTGCTTAGGATGAACAAAATGAGATTACCAGACTTTCTAAAACGAGCACCTGATTTAACTTCTGTGAAAAAAATTCTTAGCAAGTTTGAGTTTGACTAGTCAAAGGTGTTCCTCTGCAGTTTTGAGGCTACAACTCTAGCTGTGCAATCCAGCCCATGGGCTCACCCGTAAGGTAACTGTATTCCTGCATTTAATTTTAATATGTCAGTGTAGGTTTGCAAATGTCTTTTCTGCCAATGCGTTAGCTCTTTTTTTTTTTTTTCTTGGACTTCAGCAGCCATGATGAGTGTATTTTAGGACACTGGTAATACAGTTTAGCATCAACCTTAATGCAGAGAGCATTTGGACAGTAATCAGTAAAGCATACCGTTAACATAATTTCTGTTTATGTTGGAAAGTAATCCATACCTTTGTCTTTAAAGGGTAGCTCTCAAACAGCAGACCTTAAATCCCTAACCTGGAAAAACATCTCGGCTTTCCATTTCAGTCTTCTCAAGGGCAGAGTTGTAATGATGTCTTCTCTCAAATCATGCCAATAGTTTCTCCTTGAAGGGGGGGCCTCACTGTGGCCATCTCTGCAGTTGATTATTTGTTATCATTTTTAGAAGTATAATTAATGTTTATTTAAGCAGTGTTTCAGCAACATTTTAGTATTCTACCTGTTTAGTGATTGCTCTGTATAACTCAACCCTTTGGTGGTAATTAATGGTTTCTACTCGAGTGCTGCTGCTCTTTTATAATACTCATTATGTTAGATCTGATTTGGGGGGCATAAGTAGAATGCATCGGTAATTTAATGGTTAAAAGCTTCAGAAACAGTATTTGACTACTGTAGGTTTGTTTTCTGCTGTATTTCCATTCTGTGTTCCAAATACACTCTCCCAATGAAGGTGCAGTGCTTTTAAACTAAACTGTTCTGTGGACTGTACTAAAGTCTTCTGCCCAGGAGAAATGAATGCGAATTAGTTCTTTTCTTATGATAAATTCAGAGACAAATGAAATAATAATTAAAAGCTTACTGTTCAAAAAGGATTCTGGTAATACCCAACACAATTAAAATGTCGTTATTTAGCACACAGCCCCTTCTATGTTCTGCAAGCTAGAAGAAAGCTAATGAGAGTAATCCGGGCTTGCCAAGATCAACTGATGAACTCCTTTTGAAATGCTCCCATTTAGTCTGTCTATACGATGTGTTACCGTGAACAGACTGGAAGCTGTCTATCGGAAAAAAGTCTTTTTTTACTATGTTTTAAAGCACTGTTACTTATTTTCCATATTATGCAGTGAACAGAACTCCTGAAAATAAGCAGAAGTATTGATGTTTATGCAGTCTTGAAGTTTGTGGAATATAAACTAAGATGTAGATTCTGGCCATAGCTACTTTATTTTTTTTATTTTTTTTTTTTTTTTACTACCACCTTCCTTTGGCTGCAAATATGCATTGAGTTCGCTGGATTCTTTAGCCATTTAGCAAGAATGTCTGATGATACAGACAATTAAAAATACAACAGTCAAATAGGGAATTGTGTCAGAAGGGGAATGGCCACAAGACTTAACAACCACAGCAGGATAGACCAATTGAACTAGATTTTCCTGACCAGCACCAAATAATCACTATTTGCTGTGCATTCCAGATGTGGATTGTAAAATAGGAATGAGGAAACTTTCTCATTTTTCTGTAAAACACACTGTGCTGAGAAGCACCATGATAGCCTGTAGTGGGATACGGACTTCAGTCTGGTTGTTTAGAAGACCGTACAGCTTTTTAGAAAAAGGATTCTTCAGATAACATTTTCCTCCTCCTTAGCATTGTTGAAATGCAGTGATGAGAGAAATCCCTATGACAAAAATAGAAAATAGAGGTCACCAGCCCCAGCTGGTGGTCTTTTGTAGATCTATTACAAAGTTATTTAATTCTTAATTTATATCTTTGATCAGACATTTGTGTGTGTATATCAAACTTTATTTCTTTTGTTTACAATTTATCTGTTGCATTACTTTGATTTTAAAGTTTTAGGCAAGTTGTGTAGCTGCCTTCAACTGTAGGCAGCTGGCGTCAGACTCGGACGCCCACTGCTACCTCGTGGGCAAAAGAGTGGTCTAATGGCCCATTCGTATGGAGGGAGCCACCACCAGTACCTCCAACTGTTTATACATCGTGCTGGTTGTTGGGACAGAGGCTTTGGGACACTGGGGTATCGTTCTGCACAGGACAAACTTGCATTGAGCAAAGCTTGTGATATCTGTATAATCAGGATCCATCTGAGCAAATTTCTCTGCTCCACAGTTTTGTACAGCTGCCAAGTGCAACAAGACCAAATCAACTGTAGGCTTCAGTGACATTCTTCCTTCCAAGGCTTCTTCAAGTGTTTATAACTGTAATTATGTCAAATTATGCAAATTAGTCCTGAAAAGACTCCCATCAACTGGGTAGTGTTTGAGCATTGTATTGTTTGGGTTGTTTGCCAAGTCTTGTCTTGGGGAAATGCTTATTTTGGGAATACTTTTACACTGAAAAGTCTTCTGAGTGTTCGAGAGTTCACCTAGTTCAGTCCATCTCACCACTTTTTGTTTTAATTGGAACAAAATGAGACCTTATAGCAAAATAGTAAGTAATCACCAGAAATTACATAAGACAGAGAAAAGAGAATTACATGGTGGTAAAATGGTCAGGATTTTACTAAAATACCAATCTAAACATAATATCAAATTCATGTGTGACTTCACCAATATTCTTGTCTTATTAAATACTTTTTAAAAGCAGGTTTTATACTTGATTTTATACTTGATTTTAAACTACACTATCTGGTTTTTAAACTATTTAAGATTTTATTTTAAAATTTACTTTTATTAATAATGTGTATTTTAAAAATATTTAAACCCACAGTATTTATTTAAAAACATAATATTTGGGGGGTTTATACTCCTTGAACTATGCCTTTCTATAATAAGCCTGCAAATTCTTTATTCCCATTTATGCAGAATGAAATATTTCACAAGTACAAAAATCTGAAAGGATTCAGTCTTTCTCCATTTTGAATGCTCGACTTTAACTTAAATATAAAAATGTATATGCAAAGCATGTGCAGAAAAAATATTAAATACAAATGTTACTATATAATACTGTGTTTTAACAACTGGTGTTAAATTTGGTTGCAGTTATTGCTGTAGTTAGTGGTTACCAAAATTTCCCTGTTTAAGTTTAATCTTCTATTTGGAATAATTTCCTAGTAGCAACTTTTAATCTTTGCAAATTAGGTGTTGAACTTGCCATCTAGAAAGTTTTTGTGTGAATACTGCAGTAAAACGAGCTTTTAACGGGTGCATCTCAAGTCTTTTCCAGCAGACTGCATTATGCAGTATTTACTCCCATGAGGACTACATTTATGCTCCAAAGACACTTGTACAGAATTAATTTAGATGGAATTTAACACATACCCGTTCTTCCTTCAAAACAGATACCTGTTTTGCATATTTTAGCATATAATTTTAAATACTACATTCATTTACAAAGAAACTATTTATTCTAGTTCCACCTGATTTTTCCTGACCTCAGATGTCCAGACAGGCTCCATCCAACGATGACAGGTGCCGCTGACAGGTACCGCAGGGCATTACAGTGACAGACACGCAAATGAATGACCAAGTCCAGAATGTTCTCTACAACTTCAACTGATAACCAACACTTACCAAAAGAAGTGGCTGGGTTTCAGGAGATCTGAGCTCTTTTCTTGGTGCCTCATTTGCATTACTGGACCAATCACTTCAATTCTGCATTCCTCAGCTGTGAAATGGAAGTATTTTTACTTTTAGCATATATCGTTATTATTTCTTACTTCCCAGACTATTGCGGTTTAACCCAACCAGCAACTAAGTACCATGCAGCCTCCCTGCCCCCATAATGGGATAAGGAGAAGAATCAAAACCAAGTGAAACTCACAGTTTAGAAACTGAAATAAAAATAAAATATAAGAGTAATAATAATAATGGTAAAGAAATGGAAGATAAAAAGCATAGTAAACCCCAAGACAGACAAGTGACACACAATGCAGTCACTCATCACCTACTGACCAATGACCAGCCAGTCCCCCAGCAGCAATCTACCCCTCCCAGCCAACTCTTCCCAGTTTATATACTGGGCAAGACATCACATGGTATGGAATATTCCTTTGGCCCGTTTGGGTCAGCTGTCCTGGCTGTGTCCTCTTCCCAACTTCTTGTGCATCCCCAGCCTTCTCACCGGCAGGGCATGAGAAGCTGAAAAATCCTTGTCTTAGTATAAGCACTGCTTGCTAACAACATCAGTGTGTTCTCGACCTACTCTCATACTAAATCCACACCACAGAACTGTACCAGCTGCTAGGAAGAAAACTAAATGTATCCCAGTCAAAACCCAGATCTCTCTCCTGATAAGTCAGTAGAAGTTGCATCTTTAATTCCAGTGGAGACAATCGTATGTATATAAGCAAGGTCTGAATATCAAGTAATGCCCTAGAATTCAAGATGCAAATAGTTGAGAAAAATGTTCACTTGGAAGGCAGTTACATCAGGATGCAATAATGATATATGTGACAAGAAAAGAGGGTTTGTTATTTAGTGAGAGGATCAGGCCATCAAGCCTGGTATCCTGAACCTGACAGTGACAATATTCAGTATAACAAACAAGAAACCGGTTGTTTTGATTAGTGTCTCAGCGAACTGTGCAAGGTTTGTGCTGCAGCCACAAGGATGTTCCTTTCCCAGTATCAGTTGTAATCATCTAACAGATTTGTGTGGTTACTAGGGCAAAAACCATTTTCAATAACTAAATACTGAGACCAAAGTCCCAAAGAGCCCAACCTAAATTCCCATGTTAGAATATGCAGATCAACTGAAATACAACTGCAGCTTCATTTCTTAATTTTCTTCAGATAGCACTCGATTTATTTCTTGGACTCTAGAGACTGGTCTAATCGTAAGCGTATGATGACAATGCAAGCAGTTCGGTTTCTAGGTTAAAATGAGTTAGTAAGCCTTCATATTGCGCACTCAGGGTAGAAAACCTAGGCTAATTGAATACACCACACACACACTCACACAAAAGAAAATCATCATTCAGTATTTTTGCTTTTCAAAGGGGTTAGGTCTCATAAAGTGGTAAGACATATTTTCTCTCATCTGAAACCCATAAATCTTTGGGACTCTTAAGATATCTGGGGAAAATATCTTGTCTTTCCCAGGGAAAAATATAAAGATCTTGGTTATTCTAATTGTGCTGGAAGGAGTTCGTAATTTGTCTGGCTGAAGATTACTAAATAGGTATCCCCTAGGCTAGGGTTGGTAAATTATAACGTGAACTTTCTTCTTCACCTTAATTTTCCAGGTTAGAACAATATTTTCACCCGTAATGAGAAAAAAAGAAAGAATAAGGCTGTAAGGTGCTCTTAGGCATGATGTTTAGGTGTGTGCTGCATATGGATTTTTTTATTGGCAAACTAATACTGCATCTTGCGCGCACTCAAAAGTGGGGAGGGCAGATGTGGTAACAAAGAGTTTTGCACAGACAACCACTGCAGAACAAGCCTTAGGAAGCAACACAGACAGAAACAATCGTTAGTTCAAGACCAATCAAAAATGGAAAACTTAGGGATACACAATCTGCCACATTACAGATCAGAAAATTAGCTAGATTAATTACCTCGTCTAGAAGCCATCCTCGGGCAATGGTCAGTGCTTGCTGTGTCACAGAAGTGAGCGCTGCTCTGAGCCAGCAGTCCACTCTTACACCAGGAGGAGGATTCTCTTCTTGGCCCCTATGTGCTCTCTTCATGGAGACCTTGCTGTGTCTGAACAATCATCTCAGCATACCTATAACAAGTTATTTTATCAGCACTCTTAGAATTTAACCCAGGACACTGAAAACCTCTAGTCAGTCACTGAACACTGATGCCTGCAACAAAGAGTTGAACGGGGTTCTTATACCCCCACAAAACGACAGTACTTGTTGCAAATTTCTAACGGTAACAATCATTTTTTTCCTTAGAAAGTTCATTTACTAGTTTCACACTGATGTTTATACTTTTGATCACAGAAGTCAGATCTCACTAATTTTCATCTACATCCTAAGCAAAGTCCTATTGTTATTTCATTTTAGCATATTTTTTAATTCCCCACCATCTGAATACTCCACCACACTCTAAAGCATCTTTGATGCCTTTCTCTGTCTTTAGACATCTTGAAGGAAGCATAGATCGAGGCACATAAATCAAGCCTGACTTGTTTGTAGAAATCATTTATATGTAATCTCACAGTGAAAGAGAAAAAGGTAACTTCTCTAAGCTTTTCACAAAATGTATTTGTAAAACTTGCAAATAAAGCTGATGTGTCCAGCGTTCCCTCTTTTTTCTTAGTTACATCCTTAGATTGTTTCTCTTCACAGGTAGCTACTATATGTTACAATCCATTAAAAAAAAGGTTGTATAAATAAAATATTTTTAGTGAGAGCAGAATTACACTGCAGAAGACACCGGTGCAGAGCATTAACTGTGGATTCTTTTCTGTAGGCCAGGTCTCCCTCAGGACCTGCCTTGTTACTTGGGATGGCGGCTGTAGTCAGAAAAGCATGTGTAGCACCAACTGCATAGCTTAAAGCTTAGTTTTTCCTTTTCTACAAAGGACTTACTAGGTAATCCCAGCTGTCAGAAGATGAACATCATACATCAGCATTGGGGTTTGTTGCCAAAACAAAACCAAGTGATACGTTCAGCTGCAAATTCTGCATTTAGCCATAATTATCAGGGTCACATATGGATAAAATATTCCCTTTTTAAACTACTTTATTCCCCATCCTTGCCCAGAAAATCATATTGTATACCTAGAATATTTGTTTCTGCAGATATTTTTCATTTAATAAAGTGTGAGAAAGATTTCCTGGACAGTTCTGATACAGTAATGATTTGTGCTTACTTTGTAAAAAAATCTCTAATGATCCTTCTGGTCTAGCTAATGTATTGTACTCCAATTTAATTTTCTTAGTTTTATCACCATTTTCTGTAATGTCTTTTCAGCTATCATATCCTGAAGAGCTTTGTACTTCAGTGAAAGCTTGAATTTATTTCTTCACAAAGTATTATTTTCTTAATCTTGCTACTAACAATAGGTCTTTGTAAGCTGTTACAAATCTGTGATAAAATTATATATATATATGTGTAAAATATTACCGATGATAGGTATAAATCCATACATTCTGTTTCTGATTTTCATGCTGTTTCTCTGTAATTTGTATCCTGTTTTAATTCATTCTCTGTATGAAACTGCATTTCCTTTTGCCAGGTTTAAATCCTTTTATTTAAATAATTAATGATATTGTGTATGTCCACATTCTGAAGATTTGACTATTACACCTTTAGAGGGCTGTGCTTGGAACCTGAACTGCTCTACATTCATGTAGCCCACCTGGATTAAGCAAAACAGAAAATGACTGCACAGCCCACTGGTTACTGAAACCTAGTTTGGGCATACAGATAAGGCTGCATCATTTGATTTGTCACAGCTGTAGTTTTAAAAATCTTTTTCAGTACCTACCTAAATGGCTGGAATGTAACGGATCGCATCTAGCAGATGGGCCAATTATGAACAGTGGCTAAATTGATGAAGTCAGATGTTGTGAATTATTTATTCAGCTTTAAAGATAACATATATCCACATTTGAATCCTTTCTTTAAAATACCTAAAGTATGTGAAGTAGCATCACTGCCTTGCTCTTGTTCTTTTTTTATTCATATATCGAAAACACAATCTGACTTCAGAGTAACAAGGAACAGAAAATTCCTTGGTTCTTGCTGAAGAGAATTCTTACTGAAGAAAATTAGAGAGTAAACATAATGGTAATATTCTATTAAATAGAGCCAGAAATAAAAAAAAGAAGATTTTAAACTTCATCTGATTAAAAGGCCTGCCATTCAGCAAGAAAGATAAATAACTATAAGCTGAGATTTTTGGCAGGAAAACCCACGAGCTGTTCCGAACGTTTTGGCTAGGTGTGTGTTTACAGCATATTCTTAATGTAGCTTTTGTCATGAAGTCAGAACAGGCTTTGTTTTGAAGGGCACTTATCTGAGCAGCATAGCGTGGGATATAACCCCCGCTCTGCAGCAGCAATGGAGGGGCAGGAGTTCTAGGTTACATGGTGTGTGTACCCTGTGCATATTTCTTTACCAAAATAAAAATTGTATTTAACATCTCTGGTGTTTGCAAGGAAACCTACACCAATGGCCCGTCCCAGTTGTAGCCCTCTGGATAGGAGGCCTTCTAGACATTAGCAAAGCTTTATGGCAGCTTTCAGCTAAGTCTGGTTCCAGCACTCCAGCTCTAGCCTAGAATATCTAAGTATATACTTGAAACATGCTGCTCTTCCTAAAAGTTGTGGTTTATGTACAACAGCCTCACATGGGACTGCCTGCCAAGCATGTTGGACCATTCTTGTTCTGCAGTGGTTTGCAGGCACATCAGACGGCATTCTTAGATGCCATATTATTGGATAAATTCTACCTTAGTGAAAAACTTGAAAGGAAAGCTCTGCATATCTGCTATATATAACAAAGTAGAATAATTCTAAAGGGAAGTCAAAAGTACTGCTTTCCACTGTGTGTGTTGTGTCACATTCCAACAGTTATTTGTCACAACACGGTGTGTTACTTGAGCTACTGTTAACTTTAGTGTCTAAGGCTACCAGAAGGAGTTGAGACCATTTATGCTTCTCACAGGAATTGCTTCAATTTGTGCTGCAAAACCCATCAAGTTTTCCGTCAAACCTGGTAGTGCTGCCACATTCAGTCTATTTTTATAAAATAGTTGACCTGGATATATATTTATCCTCTTGAGATTTGTACTGCCATGGAGCTTCCTCTCACCATCAATGATCCTAATTCTGTTCAAACTGGGCAGAATTCCTCTTGTACTTGTTCCAGCCTATGTATTTTATGCATCATGATTAAAGACATGACCCTAGGCTATCAAATTTTTTGCCTTTAAATTAGAAAGCAGAGGTCCTGCCTAGATAGGCAAGTAACCTTTTCACTTAGCCTGAAACGTACTGTGTCCTGCTTGCTCGCTTCTTTCAGTGGAATTACTCCGTTCCTGTGCTTTCAGGATTAAACGGCTCGCTAGGTCAGGCCTCGCAATTTTCAAGGGGTGCACTGTCATCCCCCAAGAGATAACAACCCGATACCACTATCGCAGGCTTGCATTAGGTGTGTGAAGAGGGAAAAAAAAGAACATAGTTAAGTAGGCTAACAACAGAAAATTTTAAGTAAGTGCTATACAAACCCTTCTCCCTCTACTTCAGAGCAATTATTTCATTAGATTCTTACTGAAAGGAAACAAAGCTGTGTAGACTACATCCTCTCAGGGATTAGGCCACAGTTCTGCACAGACCTTCCATCTCGTAAGAGCTAAGTTGTTCTGAGCCTTTACGTTTCTCTTTTGTGGGGAAAAAAAATCATCCTGCTAAAAGCATCCGTGCTCCCCACAAAACCCAATTCACACGTATTAGCCACTCCTTCACGTTGGTGTCTCTTTTATGTTCCATACAGCGGCTCCAATGTACTTGGCAGGGTGATTTTTCAGAAGCCACTGCAGAGTGCTTTGCAGCACATCAAAAAGAGCTTCCTCGGCTCTTTTATCTCTCAAGTCACTTGTTTCTGTTAAACAGAGGCTGGATTTCGCATGAGGGCACATCAGAAGAAGAGGAGAGGGGTGGGCTTTTTGTGTGCTTTTTCTGGTTGCTTGCTTGATTTGTTTTTTTCCTGAGGAGTGATTTATAATTTGTTTATGTAGCTCCCTGTATTAAAGTATTTTGCATGAATGGTTAGTTTTCTGACAAGCCACAAAGTGGGACAATTTCTTTCTCCTGCTTCCCTAGCACAAGATCCAAGTTCAAAATGTCCTAGACGCCAAAACTGAGACAAGGACTGACTGATAAATGAAAAGTACAGAATTAGTTAACTTAAATGACAGCAACACAAGCACCTCTAGCATCAGGTGGAAGCGCAAAGACTTTGAACTCAATTTTGGGTTTAGGCAGAAGCACCTGTGGGAAACTGTAATTCCCACTTTCAATCCAGGGAGCTGACCCTGGGTGCCATGCACCACAGGCTGTGCAGAGAAAAACCATCATCAAGAGTTTTCATAAAGAATAGAAACGGTGTGTTTTGCTGGGAAAAAAAACCCAGAAAAACAAACAACACAACTATTTCTTTTGGCAATGAGAAAATATTCTGTACCTTAGAGTTTTCCGCCTGAAGGACCAAATTCAAAGCTTACTGAATTCATTTGCAGGGAGGGGGGAATCTCCTCTCAGTTAGCTTTTTTAGAAGTCCAGAGTAACTTACGGGGGTAGGGTGTGTGCTTAGGATAAGGGAACAAATAGCATAAGGCTTTGACTAATTTCCTATCATAGTTTCTTCAAATTTCTTGTATGCCAAGTGGCTTTATTGCCTACAGATAGCCTAGAGTTTATGCTCCCACCAGACACCCAAATTTAACTACTATTATTAACATGAATGTCAATAATAGTTATACAGCTGTGGGGAAATACAGTTCACTCAGCCTTTCTGTCTAGTGAAGTAACTGGTGAAAGTTATAACTAGGTTGCAGGTAAGCCTAGCAAGGAGGATTTGATGACAACCCCATGTTTTGTATTTTGGAGATTGTTCTAGAAATGGTCTCTCTCTTACCCAAAAAGAGTTTTAAAAGAGTTTTCAAACTTAATCCTGTATTTCATTAGCCAGGTCCAAAAACAGTTTTAAAAGTCACTGCTCAGAGGAAGTACCTACTAAGTATTTACTGATAGGACAGAAAGAGAGGAAACCTCCCCCCAGCCACCCAGGTGACAAAGCAGAACCTGCACTGATAGCAGGAGCTGCCCTTGTCTGAGAAAAGCCCTTCCCTGAGAAAGCAAACTCTGCATTTCTATGGGATTTATGCCAATATCCTTGTGATTATAATAGAAATCTATCACAGCTACAACTTTCTAATGCAAGCTGTAACAGAGACTGGAACAAAACTGATGAGGGTTTTTGTTATTTTTTATGAAGTTGGGTGGTTGTGGGGTTTTTTTATAGCACCTATTTTTTCCCCATTGCACAAAGAAGTAATTTAAACATGGCTGCTCTTTCCATACTTCAGCTGTACTAATCTGCACTGATTTACACTCTGTTCTTTGATTTGCAGATTAAGTGAGTATTTCTCTACTACACAAGTCCAATATACACTAGAGAAAGTCAGACTTCTGTGCAGATTACTCTGCTTTGTCCATCTTGGAAGAAACTTCCCAGACACTATTTTGCAAGTTATCTGTTATCTTTATTAGACAGGCAAGAGGGTGAAAAAACCAACTGGAATCAGAATTAAATGAAAAAAAAAAAAAGTGATTTATGTCACCTACACGATGCTTTAATTGTAATTTAGGTCTATAGTTAACTGTGCAATCATTTAAGATTTAATGATTTAAGATTTGCTGCAACACCAGAGTGACAGTAGGGCTTTAATATGCAAATATTAACCTGTGAATTGAACAGAGAGTCAATACTGAGGATTAGCAATATAGGATTATAAAAGATAGTTCTTATCAGAATTAAAAGAAAAAGCAATTTTATTCATACAAGACACCCTGGCCAAGGCACTGGACCTTTTTCGCCTTTTTTTGCTGTTTCAGAGGCACAGCAGAGCCCAGCTTGGTGTGTAACCGAAACAAACAGGAAGGCTTTGGGTTCATGGTTAACAAGCACAGGTACAAACACAGCTTGATTCTAGAAGCCTTGTTTGCTGAAATGGTAACTAGGCAATTGAGGCTACTCCAGACTGCCTCGCAGATTAAACCAGCCTATGACAAAGGGAACCTTCACTCCACATCCAACCTAGTGCTTATCTTGTCTCTAACAGAAACATTTTTCACAGTAGCAGTGGACTTCAATAGATGGATATTGCAACGTTCTTTAATCAGTATTACCACACAGCAGTAATGCAACAAGTCTACAAAATTTAATCCAAATGCCTTTTTTTTTTTTTCCTCTCATCCTTAAAGGGAGGTCCAATCCAGAACCGAAAATCCAAGCGTTGCCTGGAATTGCAAGAAAACAATGAAAATGAATTTGGATTTCAACTTGTCCTTCAGAAGTGCACTGGACAACGCTGGTCTATAACAAATGTCCTGAAAAGCTTGCCATCATAGCAGACTAAATTTTTTACCCATTTCTTTTGCTACTGTGTAGCAAATACTGCATTGTTGCCTGCTGTACTGTATTCCCCTTACCTCCTACCCCTCTGTTCCTTCTCCCCTCTTTTTTGTCCCTTTGGTTTTATTTTGTGAGTGTGAGGAAATTGGGTTTGTGGGTTGAAAACAAGACGTTTTTATTTTACAATGATGTTTTCATGGCATTTATAGAGACATTGAATGACAGGTGATGGGTAGGCTATGCTAAATATTTTACAACTGTAAATAGGAAACAAATGGAGAATATTTATAACTCAAACTTTTACTGAATAAAAAAGTCCAAACACTATTACTGTCTCACTGTATCCATGGAAAACTATGTGGAAAGTTAAGTGGTGGTTTCATTCTTTTCATTAATTCAATCCTGATCTCCTTAAGTTGGGATGAGTATCAGTATTATCCAGACATGGGGTAAGGAGTCCTACCATGCACTAGTAGCTACAGCAAAGGAGGATTCTCACCTTTCTCCCCCTAGGGAGACCTGTCCAGGTGACTGTGGGCATGCAGATACGGGGTGAGGTGTGCTGTGATGTGTGCAGCTGTATAGGCCTATAGTATGCACTCATGTACTACTAAAGAAAACCACAGAGAGAACCCTGAGGCTGAAGCGAGGCAGGAAAAAGAATTAATTTAAAAGAAGGAAAATTAAAAAGCTGCAGGAGAAAAAAGTAGCAGCTACTGGAAGAAAAATACAAAAAACCCAATCCCACTATGCCAGTATTTCTCAGTGGGTTGGCCTCTGTTTAAATGACTGCACTTCCAATTGTTCATAGTTTTTTAAAACTTCTTTTTTTTTTTTTAAATGCCCTGTTCCCTGGCTACTACAGACTTGGATAAAAATGGCTCCATCCAAGAGCAACAGCAAAATGTATGAATTCACTCTGCCCTTGTCCCTACCTTTAAGGAGGTGTGCACGCAATGCCACGTTACTTCATCTCGGCTAAGACGGTGATGAAGAAAGGAAGAAACAGTCTGATGAGATAAACTAGAATGCTAGGATTACTGGCCTTTATTTCCAGCTGCTTTTATTTGTATGTAAATTCTCTCTCTTTTATTACTCTATTTGTGCTTTTTATTCTGTTGTTTGTTACCCTAAGTAACAGTCATAACCTCTTTTGGAGCTGGTTATGTGCCAAACTGTCTTTTAACAGACTGGCCTCACATTCAGGACCAGCTAGCAGTATTGCTTCTTACGACTGTTTAATAAGTCATGTGGCACATTAATTATACGTGTTCAATCTTCTGCTATATATAGTTACCATAAATCTGCTTCTCTGAGAAGAAACTGCTGACCTAACAACCAGAAAACAGTAAAATCTGATAAACATGGGCCTAACACTTGCACTTTGACTGACTTCGGAGGTCCCTCATGCCTGTTTGAGTGAAAACTCCCACAGCTAGACAAGAAAAAGCAGCTTTAATTGCACATCTTTGCAATAGCGCTTTTTGTTTCTTTGCTTTGTTTTAACGTGGGAAAGCTAGCACTTAAGGGAAAAAAAGAACACTGTTCCGGAAGTCATATACCTCCTCGCCCGAGCATAGTCAGAGATGAAGGCAACCAGAAACTAGTCACCTTCATCTTCCTCCTGCTGCTGTACTGCTCTCGATGCATTTTTATGAGTTTTTCTTGACAAATGACAGCGTATCTACTAGCTGGTAAGTCTATATTCAAACAATAAAGAAAATTTCAAGCAACCCTAAGTCTTCCTCCTACAGTACTGCTTCAGCTATTTATGGACAACATATACTTATTTTTCTCTATTTCTTCAGCTATCTTCAACTGAAATATCCATAGTAGGATATCACCTACAGTGGTTTCTCAAAGTCATAAGAATTTTACTGCGCATCTTCTCACAAGATCTACATGTGGGGCAAGGCACCAGCAACGTGGAGGGAAGGAGCCGTGCTAACAACATGGCACAAAAAGACACTTTGACGTCCTTGGGGAGAAAATACTCGGTTTGGCTTGTATCAGAGATCCCTAGCTAATACTTGTGGAACTGGTCTATACAGTCTTCAGAAGCAATCCATGTTCCGGGAATTTATTTGTTTACATATTTATTTTTATAAAGCCAGAGGTACTCAGGAGCATGGAGTACCAAGACCGCACCTGTTCACTTCCCCCTAGAACTCAGACAAGAGAATCAGGAGTTCCCTCACCTGCCTGGTCTTTCCAGGCTTGCTAATAGCCAACAGAAGTGACTGTGCCCAATAGGCCTTAGCATTGTCCTCTTTTGCTAGGGAGGAGGCATCTATTTTTGGTTACGTCTTTTTGAAAGAACAAAATTTAATCCGCCAGCATCAGGCTTTAGTTACACTACTTCCCGTGTCTTTGCTAAAAAGTTTCTAACAGGAAGTTAATCAGTCAACGCCCATCACTGACTCTTTTCACATATGTATCGAGGCAGTTGCAAAAGTGATAATTAAGCAAGTAGCTTTCATGTCATTCTATACTGGGGAGCACTAAATACTCACTGGAGATAGAAAGGAAAAAATTGAGATTTCGAGGTCATACTTCAATAGATTGCACCACAATTGTTTACACCCTAAATCAGGTATATTTGTGTGTGTGTATATCTACAACACCTAATATATACATATAAATTCATACATAAAAATAAGTCTGCATGTACACACTCACATACTGATAATTTACTGGCAAAACCCACAAAAAAAACCAAACTCATCACATTAAAGTGTCTGAAAGACATGGAAACAAGACACCGAAATGAAAGGTTTGGATCACAATGCTACCCAGAATAATTTCAGCACAACGGGTTTTAACACTGACAAAAAAGCATAACATAACCTTGTATTTCAGGTCTTGTTCAAATAAATGTTAGGTTTTCCACAGGGTTAATAACTTCTCAAAACCAGAATGTAAAATCAGTTGCGTTAATACAGAGGCTCAGGAGGCAAACATTAAGGCTTTTGAATAAGTGTTCTCTCCAGATTTGCTGTAGTATTTCTTAAATTCTCACACATACACACCTTGCTTTTATCATGAAAATATTTAAAAGTGCAGAACATGATACTTGGGAATGTCATTCACAGCTGTATTCTGAAACTGCAATGCAATTTATTTTTGTTTATTGACTAATACTAGGTTTGCAATGTCAGGTGGAAGTGACTTTTGCCCAAATTCAGTCTTATCATGCATATTCTCAGAAGGGAGTCTTTGTTATATGAACACTTCTTGTAAAACCACAGAAATACACTTTTCATCATAAAATATTATTTCCAGTGAAGTAGCTTCATTTGAAGTGCATATATGTGAGGACAGAATTTTCCAGTTACTAGAACATGTATTTCTGTCTCATGATATGAAAACAAGAAATAGATACTACTTGCAAAAGGCCAGAGGTAAACGCAATTTGCATTTGACTTTTAAAAAAAGAAGAATGATCCAAAGGTCAGAGGTGACAACTGTTCAGATCTAAAAGTATTAAGAGGTTAAATCCATCCTTTAACATCTGCTGACATCCTTCCCCAGTGGTCCTCCCTGTGGGTGGTACGGATTTTTTTATAAACTATAGCACAGAAAATTTTTACAGTACTGGCACTTTTTTACTACTAGAAAGCTCTACAAAATCCTAGCTCTTCTGCCTGCTAACTCAGGTGTTCATAACCCGGGTCAAGAATTACCCAGCAATCTCTTGTTCACTCATCCCCAAAATGGAATGAAGAGAAGGCTCTTGTCAGCACACACAAATACTTTAAGCCTCAGCTTGTCAGTTTGTCTGATACAGTTCCCTTATTACTAAAATCACTTGTATCTCATTGCTTTATTTTCCCACCTTTCACACTTGCTCTGGAACCGGCATGCTAACAGTTAATCTCAGGAAGATCTGTTCATTTTCTAAAAACACGGGTAGAAAATGAAATGCCTGTATTTAAAGTGTCGATAAGATACAGTGATTCTCATACCAGTTGTGAATATTTTGCTGCAGATGACACTGACAAAAAGAGCACTCATTTCAATTCAAAACAAACTACGAAAGGCTACATTCTTACCTTCAGTCTCTGTTAATAAGGGTTTTCTGTGCATCGTATTCTTGTTAGCTCGTAATTTTCTATATTCTCCTAGACATTGTTCAGCTATGTAATGAAAAGTCTTTTATCACGTGAGTTCCAAATGCTTTGGAAATGCTTGCAATTAAAGAGGAGATACTAAAAATATGTCCCAAACATGTCCACAGATCATCTTGAATAATCAGTGACAAACCACAAACTGAAAGCTCCTGACAGTTCCCACAGTCTGAAGATCACTGAGCAGTTCTTACTCACATCCAGAGCCAGACATTAGCATGAAAATACCGAAATGCTGTGCAACTTGCTGTGTCAGTACCTGTTAGTAACAGGCATGAACGCTCACCTAGTGTAAGTTAGCACACACACGCTGATTTGAGGAGCAACATCAGTTCCATATTGTGAGGAAACTGGTCTGGATCTCCAAAGGATGCCTCAAGCAAGACTCATGCTGAATTCCACAAATAACACATTTATACACGTGTAAGTGGTGGTCAGAACTTACATATGCACTGTGAACCTATGCAAAAAGTCTTACCAGTCAAATTGCTGAGAACCCCCTTCTAAACAGTTGAAAAAGTACAACACAAGCACTGTAAAGAAAAGAATTAAAAGTTACCCTATGAACAACTTTCCAAAGCAGATCTTCCACTCTATTTACGCCAAACATACCTAGTCAGATAAGGCAGCCAATTGGAGAGAGCTTGTTTTATTAATATATAAAAAAGATCATAATGACGCTAGAGAAGTGCCTCGCATGCGCTTTTACCATCCTCGTGCGCTTTGCTATTGAGTGCATTTTAGCTGGGTACACATCACACAAAAAAAACCCAAACCAGAAAAAACACTATCAATAGTAACTTTACATTTCTAGCAGGTATCACTTTCTAATCTGTCTTACTTTCCTATCCTAAAATAGTAGAGTTCAAACTTGAACTGAATTACTTTGAAGCCTCAATAGCTGGCTGGCTACATATTAGATACCTAATCCTTCTGCCTGCAGCTGAATGCAGTGCACACCACCTCCATTTTCCTGTGTATGATGTCTGTGCATAAAGGGCCTAGGCATCTTAGTGTTAGGATTTCTCTGTATTTAGTAGTCAAAGCAGTTAAAGAAAATGCCTCTCTACTCTCAAATTTGAGAGCAGAGAGACAGACATATTCAAGATAACACTCCAGACTTAAAACAGTTCACATTTAAGCCACTGTTTTGGCCCACAGCATCGCCATGTGTACTTGGTCTCGCAATCAGTAACTGCTGTCAAGGATGGCAAGTTTAAATAATTCTGCTTCTCAAAACTGAGGCTTTCAAGTATTAAATCTTTGACTGAAGTTTCCTGGGAGAGATTAAATCACATGGAGCTTTCATCGTCTGAAAAGATCTGAAAAGAACATTGTGTATCATATCTAAGCTCACACAAGTCAAGGTTTACTGATGTACTTTCTGAAGCCTGTCTATTCACGTAAGACTTTAGCATCTGCAGAAGCTATCATTTACTTTATGGAAAACATTCTCATAGCTCTTCATGAAAGACTATTAACTAGAGAGCTATCATCTTTTATGTAAATTTCTGTGGGACCATTTCAAGAGTCACATGCTTTCCAGAGCAACATGGTTATTAAAACCTGACTTTTGATTATTAATTGAATTATGGTCTATTGATCCATACCCTTCTTTTACCTCAATACAATGCCTGGCACTATTAAGGGCACTGTTGAATCAACAGACTATTAAAGATTACTGCATGAGTCAGAGGTACACGAAAATTGAATTTTCCAGTCTGCTGACAAGTCACATCCCACACTTCCCCACAGAGCACACTGATACATATATATCACTGAAGATTTTTAAAATCATCAGTTGTGTCCAAGTTCAATAGTCTCTTAAAACCATGGCTGCTAATTTTCCTTTTTGGCAGTGAGACTACCAGAAGGAAGCTTCAGGATTACAATCTGCCAGCAATTCTCTCTGTTTCTGGGCATGGCTGGAACTGCACAAAGAGCAGGTCCTGACATAAAAGGCAGCAAAAAGCCATCTGTGGTGAGGCAGACACATGCTGATATTCATAAATGCTGAACCTCTGCAACTTGCCCATCTTCTGTCCTTCCTCCAGCAATCCAGTGCTGAAATCCTGATGCTAAAGCTAGAAATCCATCCCAATGCAGATGCTGACCCTAGCTGGTTTTCCACATTGCACCTTACAGGTGTCCCATGTTTAATTCAGAAACAGCACCTGTATGACCCTTGCGTTAAAAAACTGAGCGGAAAACCTTCTAGCATGAAATGTCACAGCAGCTGCCTGTGAAAAAACAACAGTTTATACAACACCCTTCTAACCTGTCCAGGTGTTACAGTAATAACCATCAAAAAATGCAGTGTAAAACAAAGTGAAAAACTATACAAGGAAACAATCAGCAAACAAAAAGTTGAGAAAAAGATTAGTCCAAGTCAGACCGTGAAGCCAAACAAGGACACACAAGTTTGCAGGTGAACTACAGACAAACATCCAAATGCAAACCTAATTTCACAACTGAAAGGTATTGCACTTGAGGGACTATCCACAGAGGTAATGCAAACATTGTTGCAGAGTATTCTTAAATTACCCATTAAGCACAGAGGCAACAGTTTCTGTCTAACTCTTGTCAGATACTTGGATAGGACTTCTAGACACTCAATAAATGACACACATCACATTTCCCTGGGAGCAACACGTAAGAGATTTGGCTACCAAGACAGATACGGGAAACCATCTGGCTGCACTTTCAGCCAGGCCTTGTGGGTACCAAGAGGTTTGGAAGCAGTGTTCTGATCCTGTGTCAATCTGTGTGCAATCGGTCTGCATTTATGGGCAGTCCTTACTTCCCCATCCCCTAAGGAATGGGGATATTAACTTAAAACACATTACCAGAATCCTCACCTTACTACTTGGCAATGGGGAACATGTCTGTCTCTCTTTCTATGAGTCACATGCAGTGGAGCACAAGAGATTTACGGCTCTCCCAAATAGTACAGCAGAAATACCAATAAAGATACTGCAATAGTTGCCATAACAACTGCTTTTAACTGCAATTGTAGTAAGGAATACAGCTGTTGCTAAGCTCACCTTCGTAAAGAGCTGAATTCTTTTAAAGCTGTAACTCTTGAGCATGTATTCTAGTTCTGCAAGAATAAAGGGGGGGTGCCTTTTGCTCTTCAGAAAAAAATAACAATTTAATTAATACTTCAGGTCTGGTATATAGTTCTCCGACTTCCAGTCCACATACTTGCATAAAACCCAAGAATTCTGCAGTAAATGAAATTTGGCTCTACTGAAGGAGGGATAACATGCACTAGCTGGTTGGTAGGAGGTAGGAAAACATTGTTTGTAGTTCACAGGTAGCTTAAGTACATTTTTTTTCTACTAAAGTTCTAGTGACCAGTAGCAGCACTAGGTCACACTGACCATCACAGAAATCAAAACACTTTCCTTCCAGTATGAGGTGAGACACAGGTGCTCAAGCCTTCAAGAAAAAAAATATTAGGTACAGAACTCTGATAAGTAATTCCTGAAGATGTGACTGGGTATGTTCTCTGAACCCTTAATAAAGGTACAGCCACTGCTGAAAAATAGCTGGAGGAGAAGGTGCACTTGTTCTCCCTTTTTATCAGCAGTTAAGACAATTCACAGTGAAGTGGCAGTTATATTAAATAGCCTTCTTCCCAGAGGAATAAAAGCCCATTTTCCCCATCAGGGGAATGACTTTCCAAACAACACCTTTTTAAAGTCATATTGCAAGTGTTTTCTCCTCTTCAGTGTATTTCTATGTTACTACAGTGGAACTTCATGACAAAAAAACAGAGCTTGCTGCTGTGACTACCTCTACTAACCCACAGGTATTTGGAGCAGCACTTGAGCACCAGCCAAAGTTTTCAGGGGATCTACTTTTTAAGAATACTGGCAGCATATTCCTTTTGTTACCATGCCAAAACATCTGTTCATCAGTTCTTTCCCCTGAGAAGTTCTTTACCCTGAGGGTGGTGAGACACTGGAACAAGTTGCCCAGGGAAGCTGTGGATGCTCCTTCCCTGGAAGTGTTCAAGGCCAGGCTGGATGGAGCCTTGAGCAATCTGATCTAGTGAGAGATGTCCCTGCCATGGCAGGGAGGTTGGAACTTTATGATCTTTGAGGTCCCTTCCAACCCAAATCATTCTATGATTCTATTACTGATATTCTGTGAATAACACTGTGATAACGTAGAGTTAGCAGCTGGAGGGCTGTGCAAAAGATGCAGAAAGTTCTCTGATCATCCTTTTTCAAAGATGATCATGCTGATCATTCCATCCTGAGGGATGTTCTCCTCTTAGTTAAATTGCTGCTATTTTGGCACCTTTCCATTGACTCAAAGAGATTTCAATTCTGATCATCTGGACATCATCTAAGGCATTTTGTACAGCTGACGTCAGTGTTTGTCAGCTGTTATATTCAACTTTAGTCATGGCTGACAACCAGTCAGCATCTGAGTGGCTACTACATTGTGTATAATATGCATCTTAAATGAGCACTTAATAAATTCTTCTTCCCTCCCATTCCCATAAGATGTTTGGCTTGGTTTTCTCATCTGAATATCTTGAAACAACAGTACCAAGAACGCTCAGCTTTGCACTTTATCATACAATAGGTAACAGTCACATTAGAAGAACATGAAGAATAAGTCAACATCCCTTCTAAGGCAAGCATGGATCATATTCTCAGAACATATCCAGTTCTCTGCCAAGTAACTTGACAGTATAGCATAGGATATGTTAATTAATCAACAAAACTGATATTTGGAATAAAAAGCATCCTTATCATGCAAGATGACAGGCTGAACCATTTTCAAAAAATCTCAAGATGATTTACAACAACTCTAATAAGTTCACTGATAATGCCCCTCTCGTCTAAGGATTTCAAAGCGCTTTACAGATGAGGTGTCTTTGAGGTACATCATTAGTCTTCCCATTTGGCAGAGAACTTAAGTAGCTTCCCCCAGGTCACTTGCTACAGCAAATCACTACCACCAATAGCCAGGGGAACATTTTTAGAGGCAGAAATGGCTGTTAGGTGTCCAAATGCCATTCGGCCTCCAAATATCTTCACCATTAACACTCATCACCTACTTATATTAGTGCTTTAAAGTGCTGCTTAAATAATTTATTAGCCTTTATAACATCCCCATGAAATAGATAACTAACTTAGGTCTCCTGTACCAGGAGTTAAAATGAGGAACAGAGAAGTTAAGTACTTTGTCCAGACCATTAAGCAATCTATAAACTAATTCAGAGTAAGAAATGAGTACACCATGATTTTTGAAGTGTCTGCTCAGTTTACATCACTATAAATACCCTATTCTAATATTTTAAGATTCCTTCCAAACATACAGATGCTGTATTTCATCTACAAGCAGTGAACCAGAGCTTTAAGAAAAGACTTGTCAGATAACAAATCTCACTACCAAAATACATGCGTGCTGAATTATGCAGCTAGAAGCCAAAGTAACATCACACTTCACTAGGACAGGAGACAGACAAGCTCATCCAAATATATTTTATTGGAAAAAAAGGAAATGAAGCAGTACAGAATGATTTTATAGGAATACAGTACAAAAATTTGGCAAGCTCTTTCTTAGAACATAGAAATACATACCCTAAACTTGTAAATTACTTTGAAAATAAGCCCAGGGGAAAAAAAGCAAGTTTCTCACCCCTATCACAGCAGTCGGCAACCACAGTTTTACACTGATGTTTGGGATATTTTTCAGGGGTGGGGAGGCAGGCCTAGGAGTAGGGGATTAGCAAGAAGTTAGAATTACATGACTATTTCTTCTATAACCTTTTTGTTTTTCCTTAGAGCTAACACAACAGACTAGAGCTTTTATGATTACATGATAAGTGCATGGAAACTTGCAGTGGATTTTTATTGTAGAATCAATATTCTGTGCTCAAATAGCTCAAATTCTGTGAAGCTTGTACACTCAACCAGTGCATTCATGACACTATAAGCCAGTGCTGCTTTGTCACAGAGCAACTGGATATAACTGCACAGCCCTGTTGGGAAAGGGCTGCCAGAGATATGCCAGCAAGAAACCCATAACTGAGGAGTGCTGGTATGGTACCTTCCAAGGATGACAACAGTGCACGATTCATTGAATTGCCTCCTCTTAGGGCTTTCTGTCTGAGGAAAAATGGTTCTAATATATATTATTGCAACCGCACTTACAAAATGCCACCGCTCTACAAATATATGAGGAGTTATTATCCTTGCTGTGAAGAGCTCACAGTTTGAAAGAGAGACAAAAGCAGAAGGAAAGAATACCACATGCGCAAAGAACAAAGGGTGCAGGTCTGAAATGAAAGCAGATTGAAATGAAAATGGATTTAAGGAAACAGCAAACCCAATATTAATAGTAATGCCAATATAAAGTATACAAAGTTATACTCAGCCCAGTGAACATACGGTAGTCTCAATAAATGGGAAAGCAGTCCTTGGGAGTGGAATGTTAAGCAAGCCCCTCTGGGAATGGAGAGAAGCAGGAGGAGGATGAGCAGAAGCAGCCCCCATCCTCAGCAAAATTCTCTCCTTTATCTTGAGGGTGACAGACTGGAAAACGGCAAACATAACCCCCATGTTTAAAGAAGGGACTATAGGCCAGTCAGCCTTCCCTCTGTGCCAGGTAAAATCATGGGACAGATTCTCCTGGCAGCTGTACTAAGCCACATAAAAAGTAATCAAGTGGTTGGTGATAACCAGCATGGCTTCACTAGGGGTAAGTTGTGCCTGACTAATTTAGTGGCCTTCTACAACAGAGCTACAGCGCTGGTTGACATGGGAAAAGCAACAGATGTCATTTTCCTGGACTTGTGCAAGGCGTTTGACACTGTCCCACATGACATCCTTGTCTCTAAAATGGAGAGACACAGATTTGACAGATGGACCACTTGGTGGATAAAGAACTGGCTGGATGGTCGCACTCAAACAGTTGTGGTCAATGGCTCAGTGTCCACAAGTGGAGTTCCTCAGGAGTCTCTTCTGGGTCCAGTGCTGTTCAACATC
>NW_009704152.1:0-17974 GCF_000703405.1 Apaloderma vittatum
GGGCGGCCGCCCTCGCCCCCACCGTCCTGCCTGAAAGAACTATTCGTGAACTTCGCCAGCGGAGGCATATCATTAGGAGTGATATTTTCTAGCAGCAGGCCTGGAAAAAGAAGTGTGTGGGGGGAGAGGGTATCAAATAAGCGAGGTGTTTTCCTCGGAGCTGTGGTCGGGCTGCTCCGTGCCGGGGTTTGCCCAGTTTCGGGACGCAGGGCCTCCCCTGATGCTGCCCATCCGAGGCAGGCAGCAGCGTTTTGGTTTCTGGTATGGCAGAGGAATCCCTCACAACATCCGTTCCTGCTCCCCCTTTGTTTCCTTTTAGCCTGTTTTTAATACTTTGCTGAAGACTCGTGCTATAGAGTGCAAGGCAGAGAAGCCATGACGAAATACCTCCCTTACTCTCGTCTTGGATCAAGGCAGCCAGGGTGTGCATGTGGAGGTGCCCGCAGAATCTCACTTAACCTCATGTATCTGTTGCACTGGTGCTTCCCTCCCCTCTCTCTGTCAGGTGATTTCCTGTCGATGTAGGATTTAATTCTTAATGTTTTGTGGTTTTGAAAGATTGACGTTTTGATTTTCTGATGGCTGACCGAAATTTGTCTGTTTCCCACACTTGGTAAATGGGAGCGCAGAACTCAGAAAGTGTTTGAAAATTATGGCTGAAAGATACAGGGCCAGGAAATGTAAAATAAAAATGTGAGCTATCAAAAGGTGTTAACCAAATCAAAATAGAATGAAGGTGGTGGGTTGGGTGTGCACCCGTCTCATCAGAGTAGGTTTCGGAAAAGCGAGGTATGTTTGTGGGGAAAAGCTGCACTGTCTTTCTTTGGAAAAGGAAACATTTTAGATTGAGTTGGTTATCTCAGGGTGAAACTGTAGCATGCACAGGGCATGAGGAAGTTTTCTTTCCAGAGTTTGACAAGATCTCCCCATTGATTTTTCCCGAGCAGGTATTCCATAGCCAGCCAGGTGGCCATGAGTGCTGTTCCCTCCTCTCCACCTGGTGTTTTACACAATAGTAGTTGTCTTGGTGTAAAATCACAAAGGAATTTTTAAAATTTATTTTTGCACTCAGATGAGGTAAAATTACCGGTCTTCTGCTAGTCCTTTTGATGAGTCAAGTTGAGATAAAGGATTGGTCATGTTTACTGTTCGTTCACAACTTGTATTGCATACTAAGACACTAAAATCTCTTTGATGCTCCCAGAATAAACGTCCCAACTTTTTCAAATGAAGACTGCAGCAGCAGGTTAATCAGTGACTTAGCCAGTATGTTCTGGTACAAGTTCTCAGATTAATCACCATTTGTTATGGAAGTATAAAATAATGCTAAGAGAGTATTATGTGTGTTGTCATGGATAACATACAAATAGTAAATAAAAGACAACTGCTAAGGATCTAAACTGAACAGAAAGCGCAGAGATGTAGGAATGGGTTTGAAAGATTTTTGAAGATCTCTACCTCTGTTTCCTCTGCTGCTCTCCAATATGGCATCTAAGGTATTCACAGGAAAAAGCGACTTTTATGGGGAGTCCCTGTGTGAGCATAAGTTGCTCATAATGAGAGTGTCTTTCTGACCGATGTCTCTAAATGTGTGGAATGCTAGTTGATGTTTTTTCAAATTCTGTAATCACATGGGATTTGGGTTTCCTTTGAAGTCTTTAGTGAAAGTTCAAGTTGGTTTTTATTTACCATAATTTATTTACCTGCTTTTAACTGTGAAAAAAGGGCACTTCTACCATGATGTCAGGGGGCCAGCCTTCCTCTCTGCTTCCCTCCCACAATGTGACCATTATATCAACATATGGCAAACATTTCTCCTATTCTGTGTTTACTCCCAGCAGTAAAAAAATCAGTAAAAAGCCAAGGGCCTTCCATAGAGAGAGAAAAACTCAGCTACAGCCTTCAGGACGGGAAAAGCAAATACGCTTTTAACAAGAAAGTTATTGGGACATTGCTAAATATTTCCAAGAAATAAAATAACAAAGGAGCTTGTATCCAAGAGGAGTCACATATCTTAAGAAAGTATAAGCATCATGGAAAAAAATCCTGAAGGATTATTATTGAAAGGTTAGCTGAAATTAAAAGCACGTTTAGGCAGCCAAAGGAGTTTTGGGGCTTTAATTCATTAGCTCGGGTTTCATCTACCAGGATTCCGCCCCCGGCACGTGTAATAAGATTAGTTCATTAATCGTTGAGTCCTTGGGAATTAACATACTGGAGGTGCTTTTCTCCCTTTCTGAAAAGTCCCCCTGGATATATAAACGTAGCAGCGATTTTGTTGAATGTGGGATCAGAGTTGGTCGTGCCAGGTTTGGCTTGAGAATGACTGAAACCTATAAACAAGTGAACAGTGGGAGAAATGTATTAAGAAAAAAAACCTCCTTGTTTTGTGTTTTAGACTTGTACTGTAATGTTTGGCTGATTGCACACAGAAATCCAACATACTGGCTCTTAAAAAAAGAAAAGAAATATAGATTAGCTTGTTTTACAGAACAGTTTCCCTGGGAACTCTGCTCCCTGCCTGCCATCCCATTAGAAGAGTGAAGAGGAAAGGTCAGAAAGGGACCCAAGCAGCAGCTGGGCACACGTGTGGCGTGGAGGGGTGCGCATCCTTGATGCCAGGCGTGGGCAGAGCGATGCAGAAACATTTTTGGCTCCCAGAGAGAAGTGCTTTAAACATCTGCGGAAGGGACAGCAGCGGTGTCCTAGGGCAAGGCTGGCCTTTCTCAAAAAGCGAGACAGACGGTCTAGTTGTTCCTACAGCAGATATCTCAAGGTAGGTGGAGGTCAGCGACATGGGAAGGATTTTGGGACTCTTGTCTTGCCTTCCCTCACTCAGCCTAAACAAGGTCAAGGGAAGATGAGGCCCAATCTTTTTCACTGAACAAATGGGAAAGAACCACCTTTGTAATAAGGTCTTCTAAAAATCTTTTGGGTCGTGCGCCCATTTACATTGTGCCATGTTGTTGTGCAATTTAAGCAGATTAAAAACACATTTAACAAAGTGCAAGGAAGGAAATGCCCTGATCTCAGGTGGCAAGGGTCAGAAGTGACATGAATGATTAGGTGTGTTATTGGATATTTTGATATGCCGTTGCTTAGTTCTGAGGTTCCTTAAGAATTTCAAAATAGGGAACGTAAGACGTGAGGCACTGGACTCATGGGAATTTTACCTGCCAGAGGATATTCGGCTTTCCTTTTCTTTTAATTTCTGGATCCATTTTTTTTTCTTCTCTCTGCAATCAAATACAAGCTATTTTGTAACAGAGGCATATTTCACTTTTGGAGCTATAGGAAAACATTCCTGACGCTGGCAAAGGAGACCGGGGCGGGATGATTTACTAGTAGAAGATTAAAAAGAGCTAAACATGGCTGCTTAGTTTAAAATGACTAAGTAGGTATATGATAACTATCTTCAAACACATAAATACTAGAGAGAAACAGAAATGTCTACTTTGAGCCAACAGAGGCAAACCTGTAGGCAGTGAAAGGCAAATAAGTAAAACTCAGGCTAAGTAGCAAGAGAGCGTTCCTCGTAGTGAGACCTCTCTAAAAACCTCAAGGTACAACAATGCTCCACTTGTAATAATGTCATAAAAGTGTCCCAGTGCTACAAATATTGTGGAGTGCTGGGGATTTCCCATTTATTATGCCCAGGTGGGATTAAATAACCCAGGCAAAGGGAGGCTTCATTCAGTCATTAGCCCTTGCAAGGATCTGGAAGGAGTGTAGGAGCAAATTGGGTAAACCGCTCAGTGCCAATAAGCGGAGGGAGATGATGACCAAGGGAAGGGTGAATGTGAAATTATCCTATTTGTGCTCAAAGTGCGATCTGAATGGTGAATGCTCTTAATGAAAGCGTGGCTGCTTTAGTAACCCAATACATCCATTACTATTTTGGGCTGTAATTGTAGCTAATAGAAGGAAATGGATTTATATTTTGCTAGAATGCATTATTTATCAGTAAGAGTTTGGGGATTCGTGCAGCACTGTGGTGAGAACTGCTTGATAAAGAAAGCAGACTGAGCCAGCCCTGCTGTCTGCACTACTTTTTGGGTGTAAACCCTAAGTCCAGAACGAAACAAAAAAGGAGAATAGTTATGTATTGACGTGGTCAGGTAAGGCTTTGTAGAATAAAGGCAGCAAGAAATACAATGTGAGGGTGTAATGTCACCGTGGGATATACAGCCTGTAAATTAGGTAGAGAGGGAGCAGGGAGAGGGCAGAATCTCCCAAATCTTCCTAAGTCAAGAAGAGGGGGTCATATGTAGAGAAGGACTGAAAAAAGCCAGTAATTGCAGGGACAACTTCCAAATCTGCTGAGCTGATGACTGCGCCTTCCTCAGATCATAAAGACCCAGGAGACATCCAGTTTCCTGGAGCAAAATGCTGTCTGTACTTTATTTCCTTAGAAGAGAAAATTTGTCACCACGGGATAAGCTGCTACAGTTCCAACAAAGTGAATCCTAAAATTTAATTCTATGCCATCCCCTTGCCAGGGAGGGAGCAGTCTGGGCCTACAAATAATGGAGTAACACGGGAAACAAAATACAATAAATGCGGTTTTCAGGAAACATTACAAGTGAAGGGCACTGAAAGAGCTACTGCTGTGCGATGGTGGAACCCAGTTCAGGCCTTTTTTGAAGCAATCTGGACAAAATCCTAGGAAACGTCTTTGAAGACAAACCTGCACTGGCAAGGAAATGAGCTGGATGATCTAACAGGACTTCTCTACCCCCAGCTCTGATGACTGACCTGAGCACAGCTGCCCAGGAGAAGGGCTGAAGCCTGAAGGGCTGCCTGAATCACTGCAGCGCCTGGGTCGGACCCACAGCCCCTAATGCTCACAACAGGCGTCTCCCAGTCCCACACCGGTGGGACTACTGTGTCTGTAATTCTTCCCTTCGTAAGAAGCTGTTGCACAACTTGGCCCTTCCATTGGGAAACGAGCCATCCTCATGAACAGTTAACCTTGCACATCCTAGACGCAATTCACGCACACAATCATTGCTATTTTATCACCCGTACGTGCATTTTTGTGGCTGCTGCTTCTTTCGAAAACTGAAGGTAACAAAGCAAGCTATTTTGTATTCTGTTTTTCTTAGTAATTTATGAGTAATGGGGTAAATCTTGGAATCCTTACCTAGGGATTTTCACTTTGTGTTACCCAAGCCTTCTGTTTATTCATGTTTTGTAACAGAAACAAAAAGTATTTCCTTTTAGCCCAAGGCACCTAATCAGAATTAGGCCTGGAGCAGAATATTTCGCATTCTTGCATCCCAGGACTACCTTGATGTGGAGTTATCTTTTGTCAACTGTAGATTGAATATTCAATTACACTACTTTTTTTTTAGAAAGGTATTTTAGGGCCTATCTGATCAACCGATACTGAATACAGCTATTCTCTGTGCCACATTTCGTGGATGTGGGTCTTCTTACAAGTTCATTAGCTGAAAGTTGATAGCTGGAGAAGAATTTGGTTTGGGAAGCTGCCTCCTTGAGGGATTGGGTGCCCCTCGTTGCTGTATAAGCTGTGCAACAGTCTGCTCGGGTCTGGCACGCAGGTCTCAGCCCTTCGCTGAGCTCAGACTAGCAATTCATGCTTTTAGTCCCTGGTTTACTCAGCATCTGCCGCTCACAGTCACTGTATCTCCTCCTCTGCAGACCAGTGAGCACTATGATGCTTACAAGAAGCTGTGATTTATGTACAAAATCAAAGCTGTTTTGAAACAGCATCTAATTTGCAGTTGCTTGAAATAACACTCTCGTCCTTACATCTCCAGTGGGTGAAGATGAGTGACTTGGAGGGAGACAGATGTCAAATCAAGGCAGAATGTGTTCTGGATGCTTTTCAGTCCATGCCTCGTTATTAAAGCCAAACTGAATTGTAGAGCTTTTCTGCAAGTAAAAGTAATAAGCAGCTTTATTTAAATGTAATTACTTTAACTGAAAATATCCTAATGTGAGTTTTCTTGTTCTGTCTGGTGTTTGGAAAAGTCTCTATAGCTTTGAGTCACCTATTTTGAATTTTTAAAAGGTTTGTGTCTAGTTACAGTACAGACAGATTATTACACATCAAGGTCTTAGTCATTTTGTTCTGCTCTTGCGTCCTGGTGTGCTTATTCATTTTGGTTTATCTGAATAGGGAGGGAGGGAGCCTGGAGCGAGTGGGAAGTGTACACAGACTGAAGGAAAGTTCCCGCTTACGTTCAAAAACAGTTGGGCTTTACTAAGATTATTTTTATTTCATTGACTGACTCTAAATAGTGATACAATTGAGAAAGAATGAGAAGTCCAAAAGAACACTGTTTTTTCTGATACGGCTTTCTGAGCTGTACACTGAGAATCCCATTGAGTTGTAACATCAGATCTCACCCCTCCAAATAGCTCTTATATTTACAGTGCATTATTTGCTTTATTTTTATACAAAGGGATTGCTTGTTCCTTTTTATTATCGGTATTTTCCCTTTTGCGTTACTGTGCCTGTAACATGCTCAGAGAGCTGGGTCGTTACAGTAGTGCTTGGCAGACTGTACGAGTAACTGAGCAAAACTTCCAATCCCTTTGACCTTTGGTGTTCCAAAATTAAAATCTGCAGCAGAAGTTCGTACGTTAGGCTTAGTGCCTAAATGTCCAGGCTGATGCTGCCGGGTTTGGGTTGCAACGAACCTCGTTCTTCATAGCTTTTGCTCCCCACCCTTCCTGTCTGAGCTGTGATCTGTTCAGCCACGCAAGAGACTTCGAATCAGGACTCCTGAACCTCCTCCCGACCCCGCGCAGGACTCTCTGTACAACGTGAGTCACTTCGCCAGTCAGCATAGTTTGGCCTCGTTTTACTTCAATATCGGGCAAATTACATCACTGGGCTCTTGACGGGACAGCTGTGGTCTCTGGGTCTTCCTGACCTGGTGAGAGCAGCAGTGGGGTGACGTGGAGGTGACGCTGCTCAGCACAAACCGCCATGGCAGTGTCCCTGGGGCAGCCCGTGTACCTGCATGGCTCCCTGTGTCTTTGTCTTCAGGCAGTGGCAAAATCAGGACGTGTGGGGAAAAAAAAAAAAAGGGTTATTAAACAAAACTAAGGTGGCAGGAGAACTTCTACGAGCTGAAGTAAGGATGCTCTAAAGAAGAAAAGCACTGGCCCAGTACAAGGGTAGGCATAGGAAAATGGGGAAGGACACATCTGTAAATTAATATGAGGAAAGGAAGCAAATTTCCTTTTAGCCTGTCCTGAACACAGCCCTCTGTTCGCCTGTTGCTTTTACCAACAGGGAAGTCGGCCTTTTAAATCTCTCTCCGGCTGCACAGGTGGCAGTGTAAGTAGCATAAACCAGAACTTGTCAAATCCAGGAATCTGGGTTGTGGAGAGCAAATCCCAGAAAGAAGTAAAAAAAAAAACAACCCACAACCCCAAAACAAAACAAAAACACGATACCTAAACCAGACTTCCACTTCTGGGATCAGATCAAAACAATAAAAAGCCCAGAAAGATTAAACTAAGCTCAACTCAAATTAGTTTATTGTGTTGCATGTTTCTCGAGGCAAAAGAGTTTACTTTGGAATTAAAGCGCTCCCAGAAAACACAGCCCTCGACTGGACATTCGACGTGCTAATAGCTTGCAGAGGAGTTCAGGGAAGTTGACTCTAAAAACCAGATGGGTGTCGAGAGGCACCGTCGAGGTCTCTGCATTCCTCTCCGCGTATCGGCATAGGGTTGTTGTGCTGAGATGGTCAGAAACTCTGCAGCTGTTTGACTCCCCTCCTTAAACAGTGCTGCGCGCGTACGGCCGCCGAGCGCCCCGTAGAGCCCCACGTCCCGCCGAACGCCGGCTCTGCCAGGACCTCGTCTTGCTGCACACAGCGGGAGGGGGTGGAGGAGAGGGAAAGGCTTTTTAGCGGGCTGGAAAACCTGCTTCAGGAAAGCTTCGATGAAGTGCTCGGGGTGGCTCTGTCGAAGAGTATCTGCCTCCATGGCTTCTTGTGGCTTTGGGACCGTTGTGTGAGAATTCCCCCAAAAGATTTCTCTTGTGGCCTTGTGTTGGTAGCATTTTGTAACGTTTTGGCAAGCAGGATCCTGGCCGCAAATAATTAGCGCAGAGGTGGCATGAAATTGAAAAATGAATTGTAAAAATATTTGCTTTTAAACTTTCAGTAAGAGCTTTGGTGTCGAGGTTGGGAGTAGTTCCTATTTTATTCCAACTGGGTTGAAGTTCCTGAGTTTTTCTAGTTCATTCATGAGAGAAAGGTATTTCTTCATTCTGAGCGTGTCTCCAGGTGTTCTTTAGTGACTGGGGAAAACATGGGATGCCGTGATAGGAAGGGGTCGCTGTGAGAACCTGATGTGCACTGGTCACCCAAGGAGGCTGCCGTGTTCTCACCAGATCTGGCGTGAGGGAGGCTTGCGAGCCTGTGACAAGCTCGTGTCAATGATGCTTCCAGGTAGAAGTGAAGCCAAGGGTAAAAATATGGCAACTGCTGTCCCAGTGACCCTCTTCCTCAGCAGCAGAGAGTGCAACTTCCCTGTTACTCTGAGGACTGGCAAAGCAATGGAGATATCGACAGTCTTAAGGTTCTATTTTATTTACGTATTTTTAAGGCTGCAGCCTTGGCAGTAGGAAAATGCTGTTTGTGCAAGAGCCACTAAGCTCCCTCCCATAGCATCCTGGGCTGCCTGCCCTGGAAGGGCTTTTCTTTCAAGGTCTTCTCCTGAGGACCAGAGATTGCTGTGTTCAGATTAGGGACGGAGTCTCTCCTCCAAGGTTGCTCAGCTGGAAGCAGTGTGCTGAGAGCTTCCCAGTCTGACTGACTGGGAGGACTGGGACGTGACAGGTGTGAATGCAAGGACACTGTGGAGAGCAGGAAGAGTGGCCGAGGTGGAGAACTGGTTGTTCTTTTATTCTACTTCTACTGGCCTATCTCCAAGCTCCTCCTTTCCCCCATAATATCACCCAAGGTACACCTCTGGTCCGTTTGGAGAAGGCACAGGCAGGATTACAAGACTCCTGGGAGCAAATCCAAGACCAGCTACAAGGCTCTGACACCACTTCCTAGGTGCCCGCAGGGGCAGATCTCCCTGCTCCAGCTTCTCCAGGTGTGGGGAGGGCCTGGGCAGGTGCCTGGGCTGGCTGGCAGCGAGAAGGAAGGCATAAGCAGCAGGAGCCGAACGCTGCGTTTCTGAGGGGAAGAGCCGTTCAGGGTCTGGGGTCAAGGTGTCAGAGCTTGAGGAAAGGACAAGCCCGGTTTTCCTTAGTTTATTTTCACATTTGACCTTTTGGTTAAGGAGTGCAGTCAGTCCAGTTTCTTCCAGCATAAAGAAGAGGCACTGAATTTAATGGGTGACTGGCAGCGGAAGGTTGTATTTTTGGACTGGGGAACGTATGCTGAGGGAACCTATTCATTAGCTTCCCTAATATTCTGAGTGTTAGTTGCTGCTACGGGTTTATGATTCTGGCTTCGTGTGAGCGGTGTTTTTGCGAGCTCTCGGCTTTGATGGCCTTGGATGTGTTCCCTAACAGCAACTCCTGAGGTATGGGGAACCGAGGTGGAACTAGCACATGATAAACTGAATCACCTGATGCTGCTCTGGCCTCACATGCCCTTGACTCTTTGCAGTCAGTTGAGTTGTGATACGGGGTTTTCCCCAGCACTAAATCGCTGTGATTTTATTCAGGCAAGAGGAGGAAACTACTTGGTTGGTTTTGTTCGTGATTTTTGTCTTTGTTTTGTTTTCTTTTTCTGAAGGTCTCTCTTGAAATAACACTTAAGAGTCAAAAGAACTGTTAGTAGCTACAGTGGGGGTTATTAAACCCACTTTCACAGATGAGTGGTGACTGTCAAGGATGGATGCATGGTTAAATCCTCTCTAAACCACAGCTGGGATAATAGGAAAATTTAAAGTCTAACCGGTGGTTTACAGGTTTGGTGTTTTCTCCATGCTTGTGCTCCTTGCTAGGGGCTTGACCACAAGACGGGCTGTATTTATTGGCTGTAATGTCCAGTCCCAATGCAAACAGGAAATCCTGACGAATCACAAGAAATTCATCCAAATCTCATCCATTAAATGAGAATCAAAGCAGCGAGGATTCAAACTGCCGGTTCTTCCTAATATCACATTACTGCTGGAGAGGTGGTCCCTGAAATCAGCCAGAAGTTAATAGAAACCGATGGATTTGAAGCTGGAAACTGGCTTTAGTAGGTCTACAGGGAGGATGAAATGTTTCTTTCTCCTTTACGTGTCTGTTTCTGGACGTTCGAACTATCTCCCTGTGCCATATTGCGGCATCAGGTTTTTTAATTCCTCATTGATTTGAGGGAGGATTTCTGTTTAAAAATCGATGATGCAGGGTGGCTTGTGAGGAGAACAGGGAAGGAAAAGCCCATTTTGTGTTTGTGTAACATTTGCTAGAATTGGTTAAACAGACACACATCCAAATAAATGCTGTAACCTTTCAATAATGTTTAGTCTCCCTGAGAATGAACATACTGTAAGTGTGTGTGTGTGTTAAATACACACCATTAATAGTGTCTGTGACATTTGGGCTGGCTCCACAGGGGAGATGAAGGGCATGCACTGAAAATGGTATCAAAAGGGAAAAATAATCACCTCAAGTCACAGAAGTAAAATTTACCAGAATTTGCAGGAATAAATATAGGTTATTTGAGTTCCTTTGATTGAATTCAGTCTCCGTGATGTCACCATCAGAGGACACAACTTGGGCTCTTTCATAGCCCAGGTTTCTTCTCTGAAGTTGTGACAGGAATGGGTCCAGAAATTCTCAGAGGAGCACCACAGATGATGGATAATCTTGGTGTACGTTACTGCCATTACTCAAAGGCAGTATTTTTTTCTTAAATTCTGACTCTGTTAGTCTTTTCTGTTTCTGTTTGGATGATCCAACCGAAAGGGTAAATGCCTGAGGACAGATTCCCATTGCAGTGGACTTTGCCCCCAGCTAGTTCACCGCGTCAAAGGAACCTGGTTGTCTGCCAGTGGAAGCGATCTTCTGCGTCTGGAAGTGTGTGGGTGATGGCAGTCCTCTGCCCTGCAGTGAGCCACAGCAGAGAGGTGAGGCTGGCCTAGGTGTGAGCCAGGTAATTCCATGAAGGAAGAAGCAATTTTGATGGAGAAGATGATAAAGTCAGTGAAGAGTTCTGTTAATGTCAGTGACTTTAAATACAGCCTTGGAAGAGCATACACAGGATTTTTTGTTGTGTTGATTTTTCTTTCTTTTTTTTCTTTTTGTTCTTGTAAGAATCACGCTTTACCAGCCTCACTCTTGTCCGCAGAACCCCCCTGCCCGATGGCAGTAGCTAACTACAGAGGTTTATTTCCATTAAGACCGAAGCTGAAGACCATGATTTAACTGGAACTCTGAGCTGCATCAAGTTTTGCATAGGCTCTGGAAAGCTTGATTATTCTCTTTTTATTAACTTTTCTTGTCTTCCTTTATCTCTCAATGATAAGAGTGGTTATTATTTCTGGACCATTGAGCTAAGATTATTTCAATTGTTTATTGGCATATAAAGGCTGATGTGATTTTTGCGGTGGATCGTATCGTCCTACAATAAACAGTTAGATAAAGGGAGATGGGATGCCTCAACCTGGGGGATTAATGATGAGTTTTAACAGAGCAAGAGTTCTGTGTGATGTTCTGAAGGCCCCTGAGTTCCCCCATATCTGGCCAGGGCTGCCTTTTAAGGCTTTTGACAATCTCTAGAGATAAGTTGCTAAGGATGGCTGCAGACCATGCGACTTTCTTTGTAGGGTGGACATGCATTCAGGCTTGAGAAAAACTGTTCTTGCTACGGTGCGTCGCCAAGCTCTGGGGTGTAGTTTAGGTGAATGTAGTTGTTGTGAGTTTTATGTAACTCCGCCACATCAACTATGTACATCTTGCATTAGCCACAAGGTTTGATCTGATGTTTTTCTAGGGCTCTTAACATAACCGGAACTGACAGAGAGGTGCTGCAGGTGAAATCATACGGTCTTTCTGGAATGCCCCTGGTAACAGGAGGACTGGCGAGTCAAATGCAGATCTATTAATTTTATATCACCTCTGCGTCAGCCGTGGCCTTGGGGAATGTTCCAGGGTGGAATAGGATGAGATGGGAGCAAATCGGGTCACGGCTCAGACAGACCTACATCTGGCGGTGGCGCTGCCGACAGATTAAACTGGTTTTCCAAAAGATTTTATCGTCCTTGTGACTCAGCATCATTAAACTTGAAAGCAATAGCCAAATTGGTGATCAGAAAGAGAAATTGGGGACCATCGCTCCAAGTCTGATTGCCTGTAATGTCAGAGTGGCATCGGGTGACTCATGGTCCTGCAGGTCTCTAAGCCGATGTTTTTTAAACACAGAAGGGGTTTGGGTGAGCTTCTGAACTGGCCCCAGCCTTCCAATGGTTTGAGGTTCACCCATAACTATTTTCTCTCTAACTTAGGCAAAGGCTTAAATTTAGAAAAAGAACGTAGTGTGTAAACATTAGGCACTTTGTTTAAATATTAAGCGTTAAAGTTGTTTTTTTCACTTGAGCATGGAAATATGTAACCTAATTTGCAGAGGTGTGGAAGCCAAATCAATTTTGGGACTGGAGTGAACTCAGCTCATTGCACTTGCGATGTGTGTTAGAGCTATAACCAAAATGTTTGCAATTTTCCTCTGTGCCCTGGAATAGTCAATATTTGGGATGAAAGAGAAACCATTTGCAATTGTAATATTCCAGTGGTAGGAAACAAAATTGACAATGTCTGGTTGCATTTGAATAAGCATTTAAGAGGACAAAACCCCAATTCTGTAAAAGCTTTTGTGTGTAAACAAAACTTTGCCTCCTGGGAGTAGCTGCATGAAACACCAATTGTAAGGTATATATTAGTAATGTACATATATCATTATGGAACTGGGGGTTTAGATACACTCCGAGAGCCAAAACAGAATGAAATAGAAGTATAGAATTAGCCACTGTGATGTTTGTTTGGTGAAATTTTGGAAAACAAGGAACTATTGCGTAAAACCTTTCTCTTTGGTGAGGCTTGTGGTTTGTCCTCCCCCCTCCTCCAACGATTACAGTTTCTCAAAAGCAACCTCAGAATGGCTGAGTAAAGGTCATTTATCTAGCATGGTTTTCCCTAGGATTATTGCTTCTCACTCTGGCTGTCACAAAGATGTAATGCTGGAAACTGCCCCGAGTCGTTAGCAAAGCGAGGTTGCTAGTACAGAGCTTGTGTGTAGGTGTTTGGAGGCAGTTGGCTGGAGAAAGGAAAGGTCTTGTCCACTGTGAAGAGAAGCAATAGCCTGGTTTTGGTTGTTACCTCCTTGCTTGCCAGTTGGTATCCAAAGAGCAATAACATTTCTACAAATGAAAACTGGAATGGCAGCCAAATGAAAAATCCTCCTCGTTTCTATACGATAGCGTCCAGATCTGCCCGCTTTGGTTAGATTTGCTGCTTTTTTTACCCATTTGCTCCATGCACTGCCTGGATTTAGTAGGATTTGCCAAAGTGGACCTTCAAGTGCTGCCAGCAGGAGAAAATCTGACAGTGCAGTATGTGAAGCACTCGAGAGGACTTTTCTATCTCGATGCATTTTCCAGAGGTGCCTTTTCGACCTTGTATTCTCAACAAAGTACTTTCCCACAAGCTGTTGTGTCTCCTGCAGTAGGATATGCTTCGTACAAACGCATACATCTTTCAATATGTGGGAATGCCCAGTAACGAGAGCTGAATGGTGAATGAAGTTGTGAGTCAGGGACTTGGATAGCTTTAGTACCACGTATCATTAGCTTCCCGGTAACTGGGCTGTCACTGAAATGCATCTTTTGTTGGTGGTGTCTGAACGTTGCTGCCAGCTGATGATTGCCTAGGAATCCAGGTGGTTTCAGCTCTGTACCTGTCAGAAGCAAACAAACAAATCCTCTGTTGTTTGGCTCGCTCCGCTTGTTGCATTTCTAGGCGCTTTCAGCCAAAGACTATTTTCTATGCCTTTGCCAGTTCTCAGCTGCCAGCATTTCTCAAGGCCTGGACTTCAGGCCTGGTTTGAGGCCGTGGTTATTTTCTTGCATGTGGTGAAAGGCACCTGCAGCAAAAGCTGTCACTTCCCAGGAGATCAGAGTGAGCCACGGAGACTCCTTGGTCACTGCAACTGGGTGAGCCTGAAGTTCTCAGGCTCTGTTAGTGTCGTCAGGAGGTAGATAAGATGAAGTTAGGCTCCTGCTGTTTTTTTCCAGAGGGCAATTCATTCTAGCCTCCTTTCTGGCTCTATAGAGAATCTGAGAAGGTTAACCTGGCAAAACTACGGGTCACCCGTGGGACTGCCCGCCACCATCCCACGTGCAGCAAAGCCTCGTGGCCGCTGCTCAGTGTTCAGAGGGACGGTGCAAGGTGCAGGAACCAGACTCGGTGGCGGGGAGGGAGCGGTACCCGCACTGCAGCTGTCTGGACTGTACCTATTATAAGGATAAGCAATCAGCTCCTGTCTCCAGGGCTGTCAATCTGGAACCTTTCACCAGCACTAAATTCACTTTAGAAAAATAAAATAGAGAGACAGGGAGATTAGTCAGACTTCTAAAATGCTTCAAGAAACTTTAATGTTATTATCTAAGCAGAAAGATATCCAGCAATTCCTCAGCTATTTAACATAATAGGCAGTTGCTGACAAACGACGTTATCGAGCATACACTCTTGAGTGAGGAAGAGTGATACGATCTTGCTTAAATTGTATTTTAACAAACATGCCTATCTAACAATTAAGCTGGAGCAATTTTACTCTAATAGATGCTTTTGCTGCTTAATATAGAAATTTACATGTTCATTTGTAGCCCCCAGAGATCACACAGCTGCCAGACTCCCAGCTGCCACCACCCCATTCCTCCCCCTACGACTCGCTCTCAGCTTTGGCTACGAGCACTTGGGTCTAACGAAGCACTTTAAAATACAAATCCCACTGTTTTCTTGGCCGTGGAGCTGAGCTCACTGGGCTGTATTTGAAACAGGCTGTCTGCCAGCCAGACACCCTTACTCACCTAAGCTAATTTTACTCCATCTGATGGCAAAATTAGTCGTCCCCCCTCCCTCCTTATCAGAACCCTGTTGCATTATATGCAATACTATGAGAGCCTGGCAAGGGCAATCCTCCTCAGTGCGCTTGGCCGTTCACCCCATCCCTCCTCCCGCGGCACGGTGCGAGGGCTGTCCCCCCCGGCGTGGGCTCTGTGGGTGCCATGGGCAGTTTGGGGCAGGACAGGCACCAGAAGAGGCAACAGCTCATCGGTTGAAACTCTGCCACCCGATTCACGAGGCATTCCCCAGCTAAGGAGCTTACAGTGGGAGGTGGCAACAGGCAACTTGGGTGCTGGCAACGTTTTTCCCTTCTCCAGTTACTCCGTGGTTCAGCTTGGGACAGACGCGAGCCTGATGTAATACACTGCATGCTATTCCAAGGAAACGGAGCCCATGTCCTTCAGGCCAGCCCATGGAAAGTTTGGTAGATAAGAACTCCCACTCGGAATGTTTCTTACAGTCTCAGATGAGAGAAATAGGTAATGCTTTTTTTTTAGCATAGTTGTTTCAGCTAAAATCCCAGAAGCGGGGTGCCCGTAGCTCAGCATTTCACGTGCGCACACACTTTTAGCATTGATCAAGCAGAAGGTGGCAGGTAGAAATGCACACCTGGCTGGCAAACTGGGAGCTGTTAGAGAAATGTGAACTGAGTTACCTGTGGCCTGTAACACCAAAAGCCACACAGTGGCTCCTTTTTTGTCTGGGATAAAATGTGGGGAGCTTTGGTTTGCCTCCAGCTCTCATCTGTTGTTCTGTCACGTGGATGAAGGATCTTCTGTTCCACGTGCTGCCTTCTGCCCCCTTGGACGCAGCTGGAGGCAGGATACTGAGACAGATGGAGACTGGGTCTGATCATGAGGTTGCCAGCATATCCATAAGTAACTTGTCCAGCAACGAGAAAAAAGCCCAAACTTCCCTATGAAGTGATTTATCATGAATAATTCTGTGAGATATAGACAAAGGGGCATATTCTCCAGTATAAATCGATTTATGTTTTCTAGGGATTTGGCCTAGAGTTTTTTTTCTCTGACTTGCATGCATACCATTGTGACAGTTTTGCAAAACATTGTCGAAAATAATTCATTGTGGATTATCTTGTATTGTGATCAGCTGTCCATACAGTAACAAGGGGTGTCCAAAAAACTTATTTCCTCCCCCTCACCTTTGCTGAGCAACAGAGCTCATACCAAAGGTGCCTGGGAGGGTTGGAAGGCCAGAGAACCTGTTCCATTTGTTTTCCTATTTAAAACAAAAACACTTTTACTTAACTATAATCAAGGAGGGAGGCAACACCACTCCACTTGGCAAACAAACTTATAATAAGTGCGATTGCTGGAAAAATTTGTAAGTTGCTCCTGAAAAAATAGACTCGGTGTATTGATAGCACAGCACAATCTGGCTTGTGCTTCCTGCGAGGCGAAGGGAGGGAGCATCCTCCCTGGGCCTAGAGCTGACCTCTCTTCTGCAAGGAGATAGACGCCTTCATTTATAAATAGGCCCAATTGGAATCCAGATGCTAGAGCTAGACAATGAATTCCCTCCTGGAGGGAAGAAATGCATCTTCCAAAATAACTTGTGGAGGGTAATGTGAAGTGGAAGAAGCGATGTCTGGGCTGCTCCAAGGACAGGCGTACTACGACATTGAAATATTTTCAGTGAGCCCCTTGTTTCCAGTCTCCTGCAGACTTTCCAGAGCTGAATCAAAATGCCCTTGCACACAACCGTGCCAACTAATTGAGCTCTGCAAATGGAGGTCAGCATTGGGAAACTAATTACCAGAAGGTACCTGGAACCCACAATTTAGCCAAATATGGAGGTGTTAATGCAGACAACAGTGACTGCATGACTGAGGAGGATGTCTCTGGAAAGCATCTTCCAAACCACACCCAGAGAGGGAAACCGGAGTCTCAGATAATCAGATTATTGGAAATATTTTCCTCTGCCTAGTCTGTGTCCAAAAACTCCTGGAAAGAGACTCCTGCAGATCTTGCATAGAAGAGATTTCAGCCTGCAGAAAAGCTCTGCTGACATCTGTTTCATGGCCTCTTGGCACTGCCACCTCGTGAAGGGCCTTCCCCTCAAGACACTGAGGGCATCAGGTTAGACCATGATTTTTGTGCTCAAAATAAAGCATTGAATGTAGGTGCTCTGTACTTTAAAATTGAATGGAGGTAACTTTCGTGTCTAAACTTCACATGGAGTGAAAAATTGCATCCCATCATTTTGAAAAGTTGGAACTGAGACATTTTAGACCCTTTCAAAAGCTTTTCTTTTCTTTCTCATCTCTTTTGGCCAAAACTATTAGCTTAATTTTGTATAGCTTTGAAAGAAACTGTGAATCAGCCAGAATTTCTCTTACAGCTTAAAAAAACCCAACAAAACTAAACCAAAACTCCAACCCTACCTTAAAAAAAGTGCCCTCTAGTGTAGCTGCCTCTCAGAATAGGCTATGTGAAAAATAACAGCCGAGACGATGATTTTCTAGTGCTTTCAATATAAAACTATGACTTTTTTTTTCAGTTACTCATTCCGGCTGAGATTTTTCCTGCTGGTTCATCTCTTAAAACATTTGAGCCAAAGTAGTCTCTTTCCAGGAACAAATTGGGAGGAAATTATTTTGTATTGCCCATTAAAAAAAAAATAACACAAACAAGCTCACAGCTGTTTCAATGTCGAACTCAAACATCCACGCAAAAGACTCGACATTTGGTAATAGGATGTGGAGGCCTCGCTCTGCTGATGTGCATTTTTCTGGTCCTAAATTTGTAGCTAATTCTGTCTCCAACTGTGCATTTTGCAGGGGTTTGGAGCCTCGGCTCTTGAACTATTGGTACATGGTGGAGGAAGAGCCTACTGTCTGCGCTCACGTGCCAAAAACAGAGCTTCGTTTGCTCTCCACCCCAGTTCATTCCTGGGGCA
>NW_009704152.1:18005-33845 GCF_000703405.1 Apaloderma vittatum
ACTGGGAGAGGTGGCCTGGAGTAGCACATGATAAAGGAGCAGGGGATCATAGCATTGGGGATGTCATGGTGTGTGCACACATGGGCAACAAATTTTGATTGCAGGCAAGTGTAATTCAGGGATTTCCTAATCACTGAAATCTTGACTCTGCAACCGTTTGAATTTTCTTCCATCTGTGGTGGTGTAATTCGTTGCTGTGATTGCAACAGATGGCTGTGTTTGTTTATTTGGGGGTTTTTAAATCATGATGTGGCAAAAAAATGAAATAGTAAGAAATCAAGAGTCTTGGGGTCTTGGAAGTTACACAGTGTGTGAAGTGTCAGGCTCTGATACAAATGCATATTTGGCATTACCTGGCTATAAAATGCTGTTTTCCTAATCAATGTTACAAAAACCATAGAATCATAGAACAATTCAGGTTGGAAAAGACCCTTGGGATCATCAAGCCCAACCATTGACCCTACACTACAAGGTCACCCCTAAACCATATCACCCAACACCACACCTAAACGACACTTGAACACATCCAGGGATGGCGACTCAACCACCTCCCTAGGCAGTCTGTTCAAGGGTCTGAACACTCTTTCCGTGAAGAATTTCTTCCTAATGTCCAGCCTAAACTTGCCGTGCTTATATCTTGTGATAGCTCAGAGAACACTGCTTTCTCCTGCATAGTGGCCAGGTAGTGGCCGTTTGTCACCGTACTTACGGCTCTGCCACGGCAGCTTCACGTGGATGCCTCATCACTCGGCACCTTCCTACACTGAGCTGAGACAGAGCACAAATGAGAGGAAGCTATAATCCTGTCTTGCAGGCTAAGGACAGGTGACACAACTTTGGAGGAAGGAAATGCAACTTTTCCCCAAAATCTTTGGCTTAACTCAGCTTACGTTGCGAGCCCATCAGAGAAGATGTGTCCGAACATCACGTCGGAGGCTGTTGTGATGGCATTGAAGTTCAGGTGCAAGATGTAAATCCTAGGGGAGATTTCCTTTCCTCCTTTGAATTTTGAAGAATATCGGAAAGCCTAGCGTGCGGGCATCAAAACATCTGTATTTTTGGGAGAGTCCTTCAGACAAACCTCTGAACTTTCTGAGGGTCATAAGTGATATAAGGAAAATGTCAGAGTTTACCTAATCTGAGAGTGGGATAAACGAACTGGAGAAAACTAGAGAATGAATGTAAGAAAGAACCCCTCACTCATCAGCGTTGGGAAGAAATGTTCCTGCTCCAAATGACATCTGCCGTTGTAATTATCTTTAAAATAAGCTTTGCGAGTTATGCAGAAAGAGGCTGCGTTTTACCTTTGCAGAGCAATTACCTCAAGTCATGTATTGATTAAAGATTATACTTTTTTCTTATCATTAATTAAATGTTGTCTTTGTGGCCCCTGTTATTCCAAAGTCTTCTAGGGAGGCGCTGGTAATTATTTGGAGATTTGGTGGTTTAGTGGCAGGTTTTTTGACTCGGGTGTTTTTCAAGAACAGAAGTCATGTATCTGCTGAGAAATGTTGCGTGTCTGTGCTACTACAGATTTTGCTGGTCATCTTGTGTTTCTCTTGTATGAAAGGTTTTGAGAATCATCACACAGAGGTAAGAGAAACTTTGAGCCAATGTTGCCCACCTAAGAAACTGTGTGGAGCTTTTCTGATTCTCCCTACTGCTCATTGGAGCATGCCTCAATTCCGGAGAATAATGATATAAAACTGACTTTATTATTTTCAGGAGATTTTTTTTTTCCCCCACTTAATATAATCACTTGATTTTATAATTGAGGCTGCCTGTGACATCCTTTTAATCTTGTAATGGTATAACTCTATAACAGTCTATTTGAAATGTCAGCATTAGGGAGGGAGAGTGAGCTGGATAGCCGGAAAATGTGCTCATCCCTAATGCAATTATTAGTACTTTTAAGTAACTTGTTCAAAAAGAGGGAGAGTGATTTGCTGACTGCACATTCAAAGGTTTTCCCCCACCTTGGGATCCATTTTCATCCCTAGTGGAGGTGTGGAAGAAGGGGAGCCAAAGCAATGAGATAGCTTCTGCCTTTAGCCCTTGCTAGGAAAGCATCCTGTTACACCTCATATCCTCCCCAGCAATCGTTTAGTTGGCCATAACCCAGAGAACCTTCCTGCTAATGCCAGAGTCTCCTGCGTAACAATCCCAGCCGTTGGTGACAGCCACTTGCGAGGTGTGGCTCTGACTCATGCTTCGTGTTTGTGGCGCTTCCTCCTGCTTTCCCACCCGGAAACACACCCGTGGAGCGGGGCCGCGCGGTGCCTTCGGCCGCTTGGTCCTGCAGCCAAGCCCGGGGCCCGTTCCAGCATTGCCGTCTGCTTCTGAGGCTGCTCCTGCGCTTTTCTCCTTTTCAGTTTCTTGTGTCCCTTCTGGAGACCTCGATACACCGTAATCAGTGGTTGAGAGTCTAGACTGGTGCCACTAAAAGGCGTCCTCATTGGCCGCAGACGTGACTGGGTGGCTCCGCAGGACAGGGCAGCGGTTGGGAGCGTTGCGTCCACTTTGCCTTGGACATAACTAACGTGGTGAACTCAGCAGGAGCTGCCCTGCGTGCTCTCCTTTCCCCCGTCTCCTTTGGGTGCCGCTCTGAAAATCTGGGGACTGAGTCTTTCTAATATGATGGGATTTTTTTAGTCGGTTGAGAAGCACAGGAGGAAATGAGCAGTGGTGTAGACTGTTGGGACTATTTTCAAGCCATGTTTTATTCCCTTAGTCAACTATAATAGGACTGCAGGAGGCTTTATGATAAGCTGTAAAAACTCACTGCTGAGTGTGGTGGTTTAATGGTCACAGGGACTTTCAAAAAAGAATATAGTTTATTTTTATGTAGCATCCTTTTTTAAAAAAAAAAATTTAAAAAAAGAAGTCAGAGAGGAGGTAAAACAGGCAATGAGTGCTTCCAGGAGCTGGATGCTGCTTTGGAGAGGGAAAGGGCGAAGTGGTAGATGAAGAAGGACAGGTACGTTTTACAGGTGGGAAGGATGAGGAGATGGAATGGAAAGTAAGAGTAATGGGAAAAAGAAAATGAATGTGGAGGAGTTGGGCAGTACCAGAGGGGAAGGATGCAATTACGGAAAGGTAAAGAAGAGGGGAGATGAATGTTACGTTTGGGGCTTGATGCAGAGGAAAGGTTTCTGACAGGAGAGGGGAGTGATGGGTTTAGAGGGAGGTGGCTGCTGAGAGGGGAGGGAGCGGGGCAAGGGCTGTGAGAGGAGAGGTGTCGGCTGGGTGAGACATTTGCCTCACCGAATCGGGGGGTTTCCGTGCTTCTTCTGGAGGTGATGGTTGTACTCTGGTATGTGATTTCTGGGAATTTCTGGGAACGTGATTCCAAAGTTATATTCACCAGTCATGCCACTAGGCTCTGCACAAGAGTGCTCTTTCCAAAAATAGTCTCTGTATGGGATTTGCATAGAAAGAAGGATTGCTGGGAGAAACACCCTCAGGTCGACCAAATATCCAAACTCCTCTTTCAGTGGCAAGACTACCTGAAGTTAGCCCAGTCAAAGCTAGTCCTTTGTGGGTTTAATCCTAAGTGATTTTATGGCTTCTGCAACATGCCCTGTGATGGCAAACCTCAAAGAAAGGCAAGAACCCATTTGAGCTAACAGATCTTCTTGTATTCAGAATAAACTGCGAAAGTAGCTCTTGTAATCCCATTGAGCGCTCAGGGCATGAATACCCAGACACAAAGGCTTGGTGTGTAGCAGGATTAGAAGGGCATAAAGAGACATGGTGCCTCCAGGGTGGCACTTACTGCTCTTCCTGTTAAGGAAAGAATATTCCAACCTCATTTTCAAGTCAGTATCCAAGAACCAATCTTGAAATCCAACACCAGAATATGACCTGAAGCTCATCGTTAACCCTTGATGATGTTATCCCTGTCTCGGAGACCTCACAGGACTACAAGAGATGTAGAGGGAGGTCTGGAGCCATTGGCAAATTGAGACAAGAAATAATTTCCCTTCCCCTGAAGAACACGAGTGAATGAATTTTATGCAGATGAAGTATTTGGTTTAAATAAACAACAGGAAACCTCCCCAAACAAACAAATCTCTAGACAAAACCCAGGATGTCTCATGACTGGAGAAGGAAACAGGGAGAGAAAACACTAAAGAGCCTGAAGGCCGAAGAGCTTTTATTCCTCACTCTGAAGAGTAGCACAGATTTAATGGTCTCAGGAGGAGGGATAAGGAAGCTACAAGCAACAGAAGTAATTATAGTAAACTGTGCAGAAAATTAGCCTCTCTGAATGGGCTTACGTCTTGACCATTTTTCAGTGAATAATCTTAGCTTTTCCTTTGTGTCTTCCCAGTCAGAGTTTCCTACAGAGTGAAATCCTTGAAAGCCCGAAGCTTTCTGTAGGATGCCCTGGGCTCCCCCCAGCTCGCTGCCTCTGGGGGAGGTCTCGTGCAGAGACACCCAGCAAGAGCCAGATGGACAAGAGGTGCTCTTCGTGCAAGTCTTGGATGTCGAGCAATGGAAATGCCACTGTGGATTTCCCTTCAGTGTCTTTTTGCCTGAGATGAACGACTGAAAAAAAAGAAATAGGTAGGAGCCAAAGTATTTCTCTGACCTGCTTCCTACCCAGGGGTGTGCGTGCTGCCTGCCATAGGCATTGAGGCTGTAAAAGCTTATTGTCAAATCAATTCTGCTCTTACTGAGACCGGAGAGACCAGGAGTGTGCCTTGAAAGACTTCAAATCTTGCCCCTCCCTGATGATTTGCAAAGTTTAATTTCTGTAATGGGCTCTGGTGACAGAGGCATTCACTGTTTTTCCAACAGGAATTGCTGAATGTCTGAATGACTCATTCTGTAGGCGGGAGATATAATGGCAGCCTTCGATATCCTGATCTAAGGGTGGGGAGGTTGTGTGGGAGGGCAGGAGTGGGGTACACTTTTAAGTTAAATTATCCACCTTGCCTCCCCTTCAACAGGCAGCCCCTCCTTCTCTCAAAGCCCCTTCCTGGCCGGGGATCAGGATAATGCTGAAAGAGGGAAAGGCTGAGGGACCTCCTGTGGGAGATGAAGTTTATAATATATGCATTTGCCTGGAAATGCCATAAGAAATTAATATTTGTTACAGAAACAGTGGGACTGCATTAATATTTTAATATTAAATGAATATTTAATTTGAAAGCTTTGATTCGAAAGTGAATGAGACAGCCATGACATGAACAGTTGTGCTGTTCCTGTTAAGAAATGTTAATGATTTATTGACAATGTCGGTAGCAATAACTTTACACTGTTTCAGTTATATAATGCCTTTGAAATATTGGTAAAGTGATTACTGAGAACAAAAAGCAGTCTGGCTTCAGCAGTCCTTTTGGGAAGGACTTGGGTTAGAGGAGAGCGAGGTTTCCTTCAGAAAGAGGATCCCACCCGGTCCCCGAGAGCTGGGCTGGCTGGGGCGTTGGGTAGCCGCCCTCTCCTCGCCATCAGCATCCTACGCCAGTTCCAGCCATCCCTCTTGCCTGAGATGCCCTGAGCCAACCCGTTGCTCTGGCCGTGGCTCCTGAAGAGAAGGCTGAACCTGGAGGGGCTGAGAGCTTCCCAGAGCCAGGCTTCTCAGCTGGCTTCCCCCAGGGACTGCTGCCATGGACCTTGGCGCCTTTCGTAGCCGAAAATGGCTTGCTCCAGGGTATCTTACAGCTCTTCTGGCTGAAGGTGACTCAGGTACCCATTAATTTTCCTGCATTCAGTAATCTTAAACATCAAAACCATCTTAATTGCTCAAGCAGGTCTATTTTGCACGTTTAAAAGGGTTGCTGAAGCTGGACCTGCAGTTTCTGGGAGCTCTCTTAGGGTTTCACTCTGTGTGTGAAGGCAGAGAGGAAAGCAAACAGGTCTGTTGTCTCGTGAGCATCCTGAGTTTAATCTTGAATTGCAGCTAAAAGTGGCTGAATGGGGCTCCAGTGAACCTGAGCTAGATGCCTACAGCCTGTAGGCATATAGGCATAAGTTACGAGGACTCTGAGGCTATAGTTTTTTTAAAAAAACCTCTTAGAAATAGCTCTTCTCTGCTGAATAAATAGGGATGTGGAATATTTTTGTGACATGGTCTGTTACCCATTAGCTCAGAACAAGGAAAATTCATCTAAAAAATAATTAAAGAGACACTTTGGCATGGTCTCCTGAAAGCTGTACCATGCTGTAGGTTCCCAATTCCAGAAATGTGTTTCTTCTTAAGGCAAATCTTTACACAAAATTAAGAGAAAAATGAAACCTAAATTCACAATGTGACCCAATCTAAACAAACAGAGAGTGTTTTTCTTCTTTCTTCCCCCACCCCCTTTTCCTTTTCTCTCTTAATTTCATGCGGTTGTTACACTCAGCCTTAGTAAAAATAAGTTAGTGAAATGAAGAAAGAAAAACACAATATAGGGTGCAGTTTGAAGTACTGGTCCTTGAGCCTGATAACCTTTCTTGCTTTTCAATTGCATTTTTCTGGTGGCAATCTTGGTTATTTTAGTGTTGGCAAAAAGATGCTAGACATAGAAGTATGGAGGTTTGGACTTGGTATAATAAATGTCAGCAAGTGTTTTTTCATCTGTTCCACCTCTGCCCTGGTCCCTCTGCTACCTCCTGGTACCTTCGGGTGCATTTAGGGTGAGGTTTTGAGAAGTGAAGACTCATGAGGTCCTCCAACAAACTGCATTGTGGAAGCAATCAAAAAGGATTTCATCAACTTGATGACCTTGGCCATACTTGACAGGGTTGGAAAAAGAGCAGCTATCACTGCAACCTGGTGGAAGTCTAGAGATTGAGTATGTAAACATCAGCCCCTAGTTAAGTCCTTCACTTCCCCTGACGTAATTGCAAAGGTTGGCACCAACGTACCTGTACAGCTCTTGGTTTTTGTTGATTTGCCCCAACTGAAGTACCTGCTGCAAACTCTTCTATTAAAAGCTGGCGACACGTTCCTTGCTGCAAAACATGCCCTGTTTTGAGGCATGTGACACACTCCTGATAAAGTTGATTTTGTTTGTGAGCAAAAAGCCTCCCTGTTTTTCATAGTAATGGTTCAGCAAACTATTCGGACAACAACTCAAGTCTGATCTAATTAAAATCGGTCAGACTGTTTTTTTTTTAGTGATGAATTGAACTGAAAAGATTTTGGTATCCTAGAAAGAGTTGCTAACCTTTCTGGGCAGGTCCTATAGCATTTAATAGCAAAGGGTACCTTCTCGTATAAATATTGTGAACTATGGAATTTAATGAGGTTTGTATCGCGCTATAGAAATGTACTTCAGAGAATTAATTTTGAAGTTGGTAGGTTTAAATGTTTTCTAAAAATAGCATTGAATATATACAGGGCTTTGTGCTTCTATGCCTATTTAGTTTTGGAGAATGTTTTAATGTATTATTTGGGTTTTCATTTGATGCACTTTTCTTTTTCCTCGTTCTTTTTTAAAGCATTGGTGGCAAAAGAATGAAAGGAGGCTATTTTTTACTATGGGATAAATTTTGATATTTCAATTCCAGTTTTTGCCTCCTGAGGAATTTTCTATTTTCTTGAGATTCTTAACCAGGTCATTCACATACTCATCGGTTTAATTACCTGCCGTAGCTGTCTGTCCGAGCTGCCATCTCAACGGGCCAGTCCATTGAGTGTGTCCAGTTCTGTGCACGGATGCACTCGTGCAGCACGGAGCAATTTTAAAACTGGGATGCGTCAAATATCCTCCAATACAAACAAGGTTGCAATTTTCTCAGATCCAGTTCTCTGCAGCTTTTATGGCTGTCTATATGATGTTTTCTGGTTTTCTGTGCTGGTGGGCAAACAGGGTTTGGCACTCAAGAGCGAGCTGTACTGCATCAGAGGGATCTGCGACGTGTCACTAGAGAACCAGGTATCACCTCAAAGAGCAAAGGGAATTTTTGGAAATCCCACTAAATGCATTAACAACGAGCTGGGGATAAAGTCCAAACCCTGCTTAGACACTGCACTTGAGAGTTGCCATACAGCTATAGCCAGTGGTGGGTCTTGGCTGAAAATGTACTTATGCATTAAGACAGATAGGGATGGATTTCACTAGTTTAAACGCAGCTTTAGCGCAGACGAAAGCAATAGGAGGTGGTGGGGAAAGCACAGACTGCCACCACCCTCACATATGGCAATTGTTTCTTGTAATACTTGCTATATTGTATCTATTTCACGCAGTGACATATCACAGAAAGCTACTGATGCCAAATTCCTAAGAAAAAAAGCCAAAACAACCTGCAGCTTTTAGTGAGGGCTGTCCTCCAATTTATTTGTGTTTTGTTGTTGGTTTCCTTTTTCCTTCTGCTTTTCTTCTGTCTGGTTGCTATTTCCACTCTTTCTATTCTTTCCTTCTCTGTTTTGTTTTGTCTTGTTTTTTTTTTGTTTTTTTTTTACTGTATTTGAGGAATCTCAGTTGCACTGAGAAGCCTGGGAGGTATGAGTGGAATGTTTTGATTTAATACATCCTTGCCCGAACTTTCTTTTGACAAATCAATTCATATCTGTGGATTCTGGGGGCAGAGGATTGGGGGCACAGGAAGACGAAGCAGCCAGGGTACAAGGCAGGATGGCAAAGCCTGACAGCGCAGCTGGGATCCGGGCGGGAGGACTCTGAAGTGCTTGCTTCAAGTGCAAGGGGATGACAGAGTTAGGAGATGTTTCAAATCCTGCAGCTAAAGCACATGACTGGAAAACTAGATATATTTTCCAGGCAGGCAGCTGATCACCTCGTTCTGCAATGCCAGATCCTGTACCTGGTCCTGTACCTTAAACTTGGGGTTTAAGGTACAACAGCTTGGCAGAAGTTGCTTCGGGGTGCGCTGGCTTGGACCGACGTAGCCTTCTGCCTCCGGTGGGGGCAGGCACTTCCTTGGTCTTTGGCTGCTGGCTCGTGGGTGATCTCAGGGACCTGAGTGCGGGAGAGGATCAGGAGCATTTGAGTCAAGGACTTGACTTGGGTCCTGTGTGCTGTGAAGTGAGGACAAGCTGCCGAGCTCAGCTCTGCTGCTGAAGGCTGTGACGGGCTGCCTGGGAGGGTTCCCCACTTGGCTCCACACCTTGTGTTCATGGGACTCTGCAGCTGTGTTTTTCAAATGCCATTCAAATGAAAGCAGAAAGGGGAAATCCCATTTCACCGGGAGTAGCTCTCAAACGCAGAGAGAAGCTTTTCCTCTGAATTCTGTCTTTTGGCTTTCTTGCTGCAGAATGACACACAGTGTCTTTCTCTTGATCAATTTGTTTATCATTTGCTTGATTTTCTTCTTCAATAGCAAGACAAGACAGGTTTCTCTTGTTAATCCTGTTAGTAATGGCATTGGAGCAGAAATTTAGTTTAGGAAAAACATTTAGGTATGTTAAACTTTCTTGTAGATGATGCCTGTGAATACCAAAACATGGCCTGATAGGTTTGAAGTTTCTAGATTATTCCCGAGCCACATATTTCCATCTGTCTGCCTGAGTCCTGCTCCTTGGCTCTTCCCACAGACACTTCCAATCCAGCACGAGGCTTTCAGAATAGCTACTGTGGCTCTTCTGATACAGTGCCACAATGTGCTGACTACCCTTTGGGGAAGCTGAGAGCAAGCAGAGCCCTCTTATCCATCCCCATCACCCAGACCCATCTCTCCTCCAGTGGGTGATGGCACCCTGCCCGCGGGAGCCCACCCTGGTGCGTAGGGCTGGAGAGCCACCCCGCTGCTCCCGCTGTGTTTCTCCTCCAGGACAGTTGGTAATGCCCTTTCTCTCTCTTTAATGTTTTAAAAGTGATGTATGGCCAGAGGAAAATGTCAGAGCAGAGCATCAGAAGACTGATGACCTCCAATGTATCTTCTGAGCAGGTACCCAGCTAGCAGAGGCCCTGGAGGCCTTTCTGAGGCAGCCCCCTCCCCTCCCTGCACCCATACATGCTATTTATCTTGCAGGGAAAACATTAGCAGGTCTAAAAAGGATAGTTTAGGCTCCAGAGCTCACCCAGTCCTTGACCTCTCGGCTGAGACTTGCCAATGGGATGGTGACTAATTAACAGCAACCCCAGTGGTGTGTTTTGTGTTGTGGCTTCATGCCTTTCCTGTGTTTACAAAGACAGGGGACCCCCCTGTAATGGGTGAGTCCCGTCTTTTCCGGAGTTGTTAGCTGTCTGCTACTGCCTGATAAATGTTTGGTTCAGTGAAACCGTGTTTTCTCCTCTCCTGTCACTGCCCGGATCGGGTCTTGGCTGTTCTGGAGATGGGTTTGAGGTGACCCCAGCAGATATCAGAGTGGGCTTGTGGGTCCTCTCACGGATACAGCTCCCTCGAGTTACAGCCTGCAGTGAGGCAGCCCAAACAAAATGAAAATGCTGAGGTGAATAAAGCGTCCTCCTGCAGGTCATAAACTAGCTACTAGTGTTTCCGAATCACCAAGAGATGCACATCACCAGGAGCTTTTTCCTTCCTGGTCAGCTGACTGCTTGCCTCGTTCTGCTTTCCTTCCCAACCACATCTAATTCTTTTCCTCCAGCATCCAACCTAAGCCCAGAAGTGCTGGAGGACACGTAACCTTTGGGTGAGATGGCTTGGGAACCCCATAACACATCTTGCATTCTGGAAAATCAAGGTGTCCTCAGACACTCTCCTGGTTTTTACCTGTTTTTTCAGGAGCAACATTTGATAGTTTCTTCTCTTGGCCCCTCAGAAATTCCTCGTTGGGCAAGAAAGTACAGAAGTGATGAAAATAGTGTCCTGTAGTTCTGGTTTTCAGCATCCTGGTGTCATCTAAGGATCTTAAATCTGTGGGCAAACAAACTTTTAAAATAGACATCCTTTCACTTTTCCTTAAAGGAGAGGGGAAAGTGAGACAAAGACTTTTTGTGTTCTCGTTAGGATTTTAAACCTGTTCGAAAGGGACAGGGGGCTCAGATCCAAGCTTCCGCACAGGGGCGATGCCCAGAGAGCCTGGGCAGGGTGCAGGGAGCTCGCTCCTGCCAAGGGTGCCCAGGGCTGCCCCTCGGCCGCCCCAGCGGTGTGGGGCCAGCTGGGCATGGTGCTGTGGGCACTTGCTGAGACCCAGGAGGTCCTTCCTCCTCTCGGTATCTTTTGCTTTAGGCTGTGATTTTGCTGCCCCCATCAGTCTGTTGGTTTAGGAACCTTTGCCTGCGTGGTGCTCTCCGGTGTTGGGACGTGTGACCCTGCAGAAGGGGGAGGGAAAGGGTTTGGCCCCGGAGATGCCCCACGGGACGCGCTGGGGCTGCTCACATCGGCCTCGTCCACCCTCGCCGGCGTGTCTGGGCTCGCGGGGACACGGCCTTGGCGTGGCCACTGGGCACCACGTAGGTGAGGTCCGTGTTGGTTGTTCTCTCCATGCCTAAGGATTTCATCAGGGCAGTCCATCCCAAACACCCCAAATTAGAGTCCAAATTAAAAGGGATCCCCTGAATTAATCAGCGTTTGCATGGTTTGATTGAAGAGGAGGAACGTGCCCCGTTGCTTACATCATCTACTGTCTCTTTTTGCTCTCGCCACAGTGTTGTAGGATGAAGATTATTGCCCCACCCCCAAGAATGTATTTCAAGAATGTGGTGAAAAAAAATCCAGAGAATATGTAACTTTTCTGGAAATACGATATTTCATGAGGGAAACTTGAAGGATAAAGTAACTGAATTCCAGGCGAACAGGCATCAGTATTGTTAGGAAATACAGCTCTCTGCAGGGCGAAAAAGCGTGTTGTGCCAGGTTTAAATAGGAATTTATAGCCACTGACTGCAAATTACCTTATAAAATTACAGATACCTTCATGAAGTCATCAATTATATGTTTAGTCTTGATTGTCATTTATTGCACCTCTTAATTGTTCGGTAAACTTTTCTGGATTAAATGCTGTATTTCAAATTGACAGGAAGCTGTTTTATTGATGTAAATTAACATTGTGTGTATTTTATGTGTGGGACGACTAGGGGACCAGCAACAGAAGCGTGTCCTATCCATTAACAAAGGCAACGTAGTGCCGCTGTCCTGATTTTGGCTCAAGTTAGCTCGTCGTTGTGTGGAATTATGAGTACGCAGGCAGTGGTGACAAAGGATCCTTAAAATCAGGATCGTTGTGAGTATGGAGTGCAACAACAAAGGCAGCACACACGCTTTTAATTGCTCATCCTTTTTAAAACAGGAGGAAGGACAGACAGAGAAAACATGAAAAAAAAACTAGCAAATTTGCAGAGCCCAAATTAGGTCTTCTGTTAAATCTTTTCCAAGACAGAACATGTTTGACATTTTTTTATTGTTGGTTTTTCAGTTACTAGCATTTCTGCGTTTACTTGGGCTCACGAGGAGCCGTAGCCACGTTCCACCTAACGCAGCCCTGTCTCACCATCGTCACGCCGGGCGAGTGGCTCGATCTGCCTCCTCAGAGGTGCTGGACTTTGTGGGATTCACAACCCAGAATGTCCAAATCCCTTTTTCTTTGAAGCTGTTCTCAGCTCTTTGGGTTTCATTCCTCGCTATTCTGTGGAGGCAGCGTGATTCCTATCATACCATTGTTGATTGCATGAAATATTCCCCGAATCCAACACGTTGCATTAAAATCTGGTGTCTGGGTCCTGTCTGATTCTGAACAGAGTAGCTGTTGGATTGCGTTTCAGCGTTCCTCAACCCAAGCCAAGTTCGGGGAGACTTGATTGGGATATCGGTGAGGGGTAAAAACCATGCAAACCTCTGCTATGATTGATGGAGTTGTGCGCAGCAAAGACAAATATGTACAAATATTCGCCCTAAATAGTAGGGCCTGGATTCAGCTGTAACTGGCAGACTTTTCAGCTCGACTTTCAAGAAACATTGTTTTTAATTGACCTTCATGTGAGTAATTTGAAGAGCCGGCACTGCTTTTCACGAGGAGAGTTTTCAAGCTCCCATCATATGAAAAATTGGTAATTTTACTATATCATGAGTGATTAAACCTGACCCCCAGGGAGCTGAAAATAATGCTGTGTGACTTCCTTGCCTAATTAACACAGAACAAATGTGAAAATGTGTACATTACAGTAAATTGTGTGCTAATTGGCCTTGGAGAAACACTAAATATGAGGAAGAAATGGGCATATAATTTCAAACATATTTGAGGGGTTTTGCAGTCTGCTTGTAAACAGGAGACAAAAAGTCAAAATTTGACAAAACCATTATTTGTTATGATTTATTCACTCAAGTCTTGAACCTGGGAGTTATTGGCAGGTTGAGCTAAGGTTTCTGCTGAGTATTTCTACTTATAAAGACTGCATACAGCATGTAGCACTATGCTATTTTTCTGGCATAATATCATAAATATCTATTTTAATTCTTGCCTCTATATGTGTATCTGGGGTTTGGTGCTTTTTTTTTTTTCTTGTGAAAATACCTCTAGATGCAGGACAATATCCTACTCCCTTTACTTCGGAGAATACTCCACTCGAGTTCAACAGGAGGATTATTCTCCTTGGGTAGAAACCCCTCTGCCAGAAAGCCCGTACATCACTTAAGTACTGGCTTAAGCAGCGAATAAATGTCCATCTGTGCAGGGTAGAATTTCATCTGTTGTCAGGGAAGTTAGGTCTGACCCACAGATTTAAGGGATCCCAGATTTACTTACTATTTCTAAAATCACATCTCTTCCACTTGAATCCTCTGAATTCAAGAGTTTATGTATCGCACCTTCTTTGTGCTTTTGCTATGTCTTACAAACAAAATGGATCGAACATGCAATTCATGCACTAGGGGTAAATTCCGTCTTTTCATACTTTCTTCCATCTTCCATGAGCACTGAAAGCTGAGCTTGGAGCTTCTCCTTTGTAGCAAGAACATCCCAGAATTTGTTACTGGAGTTGCAGTCTGATGCATTGAAGTGTTGCATTTTGGTCGCAGTGAAACCCTTTCTTTTGCCCATAATATTGTAAGAGATAGAAGGTCAGATAGATTCTAAATGAAATGGTTTGGTGCCACCAAATTGAAACGTTTCAGTGATTTTCTTGGATGATCTCAGCCAAATCATAACGTCCCTTAGAAACTTGTTGATTTCACAGAATTACCTTTTTCCACTGGAAAAACTGGAAACATGCATTTTTGAGTGAAGGAGCCTGCTCTTCCAGACTCAGCGTTCCAGGGGACTTTGGGGGAGCGCTCCAGCAGAGAAGGCAGCATCCCTGGCAGCAGAACTCTTCCAGAGTTAGCTCTTACTTGAACTTGAATAGGCTCACTTTAAATTTTTGAATTTTTTGGTTGGCTTGCACCGTCCTCTATGTGTTAATTAAAGTAGTAAAGCGCAGTACTCTAGCTCTGATCTTAAATTGTTTCTGCGGAGCAGGCACGTACATGCAAGTATCTTTTTTGCATCCCTCTGAGTTCTCTGGGAGTTTATGCCGTGGTGTAGTTTGTTTCCTAGCTAACGATTTCCTCTGGGTTGTTGAGAGGCTTAATTGCTTTGAGGTCGTCTATTAAAAACTTTGTAGGTGTTGCCAGGATTTTGTGTCTTTCTTGTGAGTGGAGCTGCTGCGGAGGGAAGGTCTGTGTGGTGGGAGAGAGGGGCTGGTCGGCAGAAGCTCTTGGTGACTTCTCATGCGACTTTGTGAATATATCCGACATCGCTCGAGGATGCCGACTGCACATTCTCGAGTGCTTGCAAATTAGTAAGAAACTGAAGAAAAAACATCTCTCAGGAGCCTTGCAAGCATGCAACAACTCTTTCCTGTTGAAAAATTTACTTTTGTTAATTTTGTGATGTATATTTTAAGTCATAACGAACTCATACTAATAAGGTCATCTGCAAAAGCAAGAGGATTACAGTGCCAGGAAAACTCTTTTGTGTGATTACTGTTTAAAGTTTATAGGAAATAAGATGTGGCAATCGTTAATTTTGAGATGGAAGAAGAGGGTGATGTGGGTTACTGGGTTTGTGACTGAATTTGGTGCGATTTAACTTGGTTCTGCTGGACGACTTCCGAGTGGAATAGTGGCCCATAGATTCAGAGCGTGCTACTGCTAAGTCATTTCCATTTATTAAGTACTTTGAAAAATCCTTTTTGTTGCCATCAGGGGGAGCTTTTGAGATCTTTCAAGAGTGAAAAAAAATACTTTAAAAAAAAGCAGAAAAAAATGAAACGTCCCAGCTCAGAAACAGAGATCTACAAACCAGCAAGCAGCCAGAATCTTACCTGTGGCTACAACTCAGCCAAGGAAACCAGGGGAGCTGAATTCCTTAGACTGAAAAATTGAGAGAGGATTTTTTGACTCGGTCCGTCAATAAAATTAGTCATTTTATTATTATTATTATTATTAAAAAAATAATCCAGGAGTCTTTGGAGCACTCGAAAGCCAAATCCTACTCTATTGCTACAGCTTCTGGAAGGCAAATGCTCTTCAAAAAGCTTCTCTTCTTTTAGCTCCTGATGATTCGATGGGGACCTTTGATGCAACATTTGGATTAGCTGCTCACAACTGCTCTGAGGGGGACCACAAAAGGGGGAGCCTGGCTGATTGCATAACTCTAAGAAAATAATAAGAGGAAAAGAAAGAATTAGAGAAAGAGAGAGAGAGAGTGAAAAAAAAAAAAGGAGAGAGAAAGAAAGAAAGCAATTAAAAAAATATCTGAGACTCAAGTTTCAAGACTCTTTATGTGCTGCAGAGGAGCATAAGGTTTACCAGCAAAGTGCAACGGGGAGCCTGAGAGGAGAAATAGCTTTCTCTTTTGCCAAGAAAAAAAAAATAGGAATGTGTGTTTTGGACTGGACTGAGAAAGAAAGCTGGGGAGATTGCAAAAAGGGGGGTGCAGGATTTTTGTCACATTGATCCATTCATCTCGATTGTCTTCTTTAAAAAATAAATAAGAGGGGGGGAAAG
>NW_009704152.1:33864-34066 GCF_000703405.1 Apaloderma vittatum
AGGAAAAGAAGGGGGGAAATAGCAAACAGCAAAAGTGTTTGAACCTCTGGAGCTATCTGCTCCTTCAAGCTGATTGATTAGTCATGATCCCTGCAGTTTTAATGGGAATCATTCAATTGGGAAGGTGGAGCACCCTGGAGTAGATTAGCATATTCTTGTTTACTCATCTTCTGAGGGGCTTTTTTCTCTTTTCTTTCATTTT
>NW_009704152.1:34182-34429 GCF_000703405.1 Apaloderma vittatum
TTGTGTATATGGTTAGGAATAAGGTGGTGGGGTTGTTTTGGGTTTTTTTTTTGTTTTGTTTTGTGTGTGTGAGAGAGAGTGTGAGTGTGTGTGTTTTTTTTAAGAAGAAAAAAAAAATAAAGGGAAGAAAATCCAGCAGAGAAAAGAAGAGAGAGAGGAATTCCAGCTGTGGAGGAATAGAGGAGAAGAAGACAGATAGAGGAGGAAGAAGAGAGGAATACATTTCAACCAAGAAGGAGTTCTGATT
>NW_009704153.1:0-14823 GCF_000703405.1 Apaloderma vittatum
CAGCAGCATTGAAACTCGAACTGCTGCTCTGACACCGCTCTTAGAAATGAACTTCAGCTTAAACGTTTCGGGTCAAACTTGCCAGTTACACTTCAGCCTATACTGAAACTTGACCGGCTTCCTGAATCTTAATAGTCAGAATAAGAGAGTTCTCGGAAGCTCCAGAGGCGTATAAGCACATTTCAAATGAAGCACGATGCTCACAAATGCGCCTTGCAGAACCGCACAGATGAGTTCAATGGTATTCGCATAGAAAAAGGGACCTGAACAGTAACTCCACGGGTCAATTTGCAGCCGAGACAAATCGAACAAGCCAGAAATAATACAAAAACTGATAATGTCGTTATGCAAGTACTGCCCCATATTCTGAAATGGTGTAAGACACTGAAAACTCCATGCTGGAATGACTTGCTAATTTAGAAAGAATGAGGAAAAGAACAGAAAAACGCTTGTAGGAAGAATAATTCGAAAGAACAAAAAAATAATGGAGGAAGTCGACAAAGTAATGTCCCATGATAAGTATTGCTGCAACTGGAACAGATACAGTAGGTTTGGAATGTCTACATGCTCATTGTGATAACAGAGGACATCCTCAGAGATGAGAAAGTGGCAAATTTATAATTGTTCAAAGGAAGTTTCTACTTTCTTTTAGTTATTTTTTTAAACAAACCCCACAAACAAAAAACCACGACACTGAATTAGGTAATTTGCTGAGTTGGAAAGGCTTTGGAGTCAAGGATTTAATGAGATACAAGGCTACTGTGAGCAAAAACCATCCTGTATCCCCCATTATGGTCTACATCTAAATCTCTCTCAAGTATCTCGCACTGGTGAGTTGTGACAGGACACTGAACTCAAATCTGGCCCAGTAATCAGCATTCCTTGTTTCTAAGCTTGATACTGATGTAAAAACAACTTTATCAGATATTACATAATAGGATTTATTTATGAGACCTCAGACTCTCTTCCTGTGAGGACACATGCTTAACTCTGTTAGCATGAATATTTTTACAGAAGGAAGCTGGACCACCCAAGGGAATATAATATAAGCACATGTATAAATAACTGTTTAATTTGGGCATGTATGTACTCATAATTTTGTGTATTTTGTCACTTAGGCAGAGAGTGTGCATTCAGATTTTCTTTAGGAGTTTCCTATCTATGTAAATGCTGCATGGTGAATTTCTGGCAAATTTTCTTATGTTCTTTGTGATTATAAAATTGCAAGAGTTGACCTCATGCTATTTTTTCAAGAAGTGCATATTTACGTTCCACATTAATATTTATTTATTTATTTATTTTATTCTTTTGCTGCAGCGTATTTACAAACTTTTCTCTGCTTGTTGGTTCCAGCCTAATTTTTACAAGGAGCCTCACATCCCCAGAGATGCAATATATTTTAGATAAAGTTTGCAAGTTGGCATCCAGTACCATCCAGCAGAAAATCAACATTCAGTTCATGCAAGCTGTATTAAACAAAATCCCACAAAACCAAACACAAACAAAAAAACCTCCAACCCAAACTGAATAACAGCAACCTTCAAATAAAGTTGCTACGGAACATATTAAATGGACTGTTGTAGCAAGAGACATTTTGAGATGCACTCAAGTTCTTTCTTAAACGAAAAGTCATGAGATTTTACACCATTGTGAACAATGATTCACAAGAACTTCAACGATGCACCAACAATTAACAAGACCACTGTCAAGTTATAAAGGAAAACATTTACTAGTGATGATGTTTTGCCTAGTCTGGTAAAATATAAGTACTAAGCTTTTAAGTTCATACTAATTTTGTTAGTGTCAGGGAGAGAGATTTATTTAACCCCAGTAGAGTCAAGTGGCTACTTTTAATTCTACATACAGTTTTTACATAAAAGTTCAAAATCACATGGTCAGTTCCAGTCTTGTTAAAAGATTAAGACGAACTGTAGAACCTTTTAAAAGGTTATCAGTTTTTAAAACCAATTTTATAGGTTCTAATAACTGCAGCAATTTGGCATCCATTTTTTGATCTTCTTAAGCACAGCAGAAGATGAGATAAAAATGGTGATAGCATATATTGATAGGGATTTTGGACCCATTTTTTTGTCAAGAGTTATTATTTTAAAACCACTTGAGACATGGGGCCCTACATCCTCAAGTCTTGATCAGCTGCTTTATGGAGATAGGTTGTGTACAGATTTTAGACGAGAAGGGGTCATGTTCACAGGAACCCACCTCCCCCCATATTGCAGCCATTTTAGCTAGAATTCCTGCAAACACATCAAGTCCTGGATAACAAAAACTAGTGAAAAGGAACCTCAAACAAAGGGGGAAATCTGCTGAGAAATGTAGGACATTATTGTAAGAACAGAGAAATATAAAAGATATGGAGAGGGAAGATGGGGAAAATGCATTTTTTCATGCTTTCCCTTTATCCTGTGTCTGTCCTGCTTTTGCAGGCTCTGGACAGAGACCACTTCATTTTTTGCATACAGTTCTGTCTTTATGTTTCCTCATCTTTTCCGTTATAAAGATGAGTACTCTTAATTAGTACCAACAACATAATCATTGCCAATGAGGAAAAAATTCCGGGATGAAACAGGATACACACAAAACTCTAAGTGAAGAAGCATTAAAAAGTAATGGAAGCCTTTGGATTGATTTCTTCCTTCCTTTTCTGTTGACATGTAAGACTGAAGAAAACTTCAGCAGATCCCTAGTCAAACCACTTGCACTGATGCCGGGCGAAGTGAACCTCAAACATTCCTTGCAGGTGTTTATCCAACTACATCAAAACTTTCAGTGAAGGATATTATGCAGGGTTGGGTTTTTTTGGTATCCTGTTCTAGCAGTTAATTACCTGAAGAGTAAGAAGGTTCTTCTGAATATTCCCTAAGTTTTCTGCACAGTTGAGTTACATTGATGACCTTTGTTGGATAATCTTTTTATGAACCAACATATGCAATATAGAAAGTAAAGATTGAGAGCTCTCACAAACCAAAGAAACATTGACATTTGGAAGAATATTCTCACTAATAATACTTTAGTAAAAATATATATTTGAAATACTCAGCACTTTGCCCTTAGTTTTCTCTTTTACATAAACAAGTCTAACTCATTCAGTCTTTCTTCGTACATCATTTTTGTCAGACTTGATCAGGCTTGTCACTTCTCTGTGCACTTCTACCTGTTCATATGCATCTGTGAGTCTTCCTGTACTCAGGATTCTCAGAGGCCTTGCCCATACAAAGTTGAATTTTAAAAAAAAAATCTGTATAAATACACATACACCGCTATGCACCCTCTTTACCCTCTTTATTCTAAATTGTTTTTGTCTGCTAATGCATATCAAATTATTTGTCCTTTTTTCGAAGAAACAGGAGTATGTAATTAATTTGCATTTATGTTTTATTCCGCTGTAATTCTAAAAATCCTTGTCCGTATTTTAATAACATTTTGACTTGTTTGTGTAGGTCTGATTGTTTATCTGAGACAATTTGAATCCCATTTCTGGTAGCAGTATTATCTCCTCTTATTTCTAAGTGTATCCTGTTTCACACCAACTTTTTTAAAAAGAAAAAAAGCAATAAAAAAACTAGTAAGTCCCTGATGGATCTGGCTAGGACCCATCCTTGGGATGTTTTCCTATCTGAGAATAAATCTTTTTGTCAGTACTGGTGAATTATCTGTCAACAGTACCAGTGGCAACTTGACAACACAGAAGGGAAGTTGTGGCACACTAAATTGTTGCTACTTTACAGAGCCTCCTTCTGTAAAGGAAGACAAACAAAAGGATATTTTGGAGAACATCGCTGTGGCACAAATCTAATAAAGGCATCTATGAACAAGGGCTAAATATGGTACACTGAAGTCCTACATTCAGACTTCGACATTTTCCCAATTCTGTTCTTGCACAAAGAGCACAGAATGAAGAGGGTAAAGCCCTAGGCTTGCCTTTTCCCCACTTGCTGCTGCCCTGCAATTTGACAATTCTTATGAAATTGATTTTTTCCTCTGTACTGCCTCAGGTTCACTGTGTGTTAGTTGTCGGCACAAGAGCTGCTGTGGAGCTGTGTCAAAGTTTGCAAGCACATGAATTCTGGCATTGCCTTAGCCTCTTCTTGGATTTTCTTGATTTCAGATCCAAAACGTTACTACAGATTGAGTAGCTAGGGGGATTGTTACTTGCCGTATTTGTTTTACTAAAAAAGCAAGTAAATACCTAACAATAAATTAAACACCAAAAGGAAACATTACATATTACATCTCTGGGTGAAATTCTTTTTCTGAAGTTAGTTGGATGCATTTAACCGCTTCCTCACTTCCCCTTTTACTGCTTAGAACATCTGAAATTCGAACGGAGGAAAACAGAAAAGCTGCCCTACTCTTTGGGGTTTTCTTTTAAAAAAAGTTGCCAGTCTTTTCCCAAGCCAGTCAATGACAGTATCTCACCCATTCATCCTCATCTAGCAGCCTCCCCCCAACTCCCCGCCGGGTTCTGAGACTGGTTTAGCGATTAAAGTTCCCAGAGAGAAGCAAACCGAGGAAATCCCTGACGGGGTCCAGCTGGAGGGCAGCTGCGGGCCGAGCGCTCCCGGCGCAGGGGCAAGTGGAGGGACCGGGGAGGGGGGACGCAGTCTCTTGAGTGCTAGTCCCCATCAGGTTTCCCCCCACCCCTCTCCCTCCGGCGGGAAGCAGAGTTGCTTTCGGGACCCCGTTCTTCGAAGCAAGACCGAAAGGGGCCTTTCCTCACCTGTCAGCATCCAGTAGGAGGCAGCCATGCCTGGGCTCCTGCGAGCTCGGGGCCGGGAGCCCGGGCCGGAGGCAGGGGTGGCGACAGCGGTCCTGCCGGTGCTGCGCTGCGAGTGGAGATCAGCCGCACCGCCCGTCCGCCTCGCAGCCGAGTTAGGCATTTCCTGTTTGTTATTCGGTCTTTACGTTGCTCTTCGCATCGAGAGGAATTTAGCTTCCTTCCCCCTGCACACAACTTTCCTTCCGCCCAACCCCCCCAAAACCTCGGAGCTTTGGAAACCTCCCCGTAGAACTAGCCCAGCGCTAAGATGTACAAATAAAGCCAAATCTAACCCCCAAGCCTTCGGCTGCAGCCCTCGGAGAGCACAGCAGACCTTAAAGGGACATCTGCCCGCTCATAATTAATGAATAAGTGTCTCCCGCCGGCCAGCTCTCCTTCCAATAGGGCAGGAGCGCTGGGCGTGCTCCACGGCCACCTCTCTCGCCCTTCTCAGCAGGAGAAACACATCGCGGAGGTAGGGGGTGTGTGTTTGGCTGGTCAAGTTTAATTTCTCTTACATCACCCCTTAAAAACGCGCTCTACTGCCTGTCATTTTCCTGCAGGAGGAAGCTAGCCGCCCCCTCCCCATTCTCAGCGACAGTGGGGTTGCAGTACTTCTTCAACAGTGGACGATTTCCTCGAGTCTTTGAGTCTGTGTTTTGTTGCATAGAGGAAACACCAGACAACTGCCTTTGCCCTGATCTACCGAACATTTTAATGGCATCCCTTCCCGCTCTTTGCCCGCACCCTGAATGACTTCACTAATGAATAACTGAATAAGGTAAAGATTAGCCATATTCAGGCCTGTGAGCAGGGATTTTCAGGGTTCACTAAACACTCGGTAAAAAAACCCCAGTTTGCACGACTTCTTATCTTTACCAGAGTGATGCTCAGGTGGACTGAAATCCTTTCAGCAGTGTATGAGATCTTGCACTGGACCGGGTGAAAAAAAAATTCTGTCGTTCACAAAACAAGAGAATCCATGGTACTTCGAGCAAAAAAAAAGAGAAATCAAAATACTCTGTCAAGATTTGGAGATCTTGGTGCTACTAGAAAAATTGCCCATTTTTTATTTGAGTTGGAACAAAGAATTTGGTGAATAAGTGGAAGTTAGTGGAATTTTTTAAGCTCCTCTGAGGCTAATAAACTACAGATGTTAATCATCACTACGATAGTTAAATACGTCTTCCAACTTCTGTCTAATTTTGAGAACAGTGGCTGCCTGTTTACTTGTAGATCTGTGGAAATTTTAGAAAATGGTGCACAGTTTCAAAGCTGGGTTTAAGAGCAAAAGTTCTCATTCACTAATAATTTATGCATATGCTTGGCTTTAGAGATTAAAAAAAATATATTTACTTACCACAGTGGAACTAATCAAAGTTGATGAAATTATGCACATGTGTAACTCCTGAGGACCTGTTTGCTCTATTTGTACCGGTTTAAAAGATCAGACACATTTTTCCAGCTACAGGTTTTATGCGTAAAATTAAAGGAAACCAAAATGGCATGCAAACATAAAGAAGACTGAGATTTTGGAAAAAGTTGTAATTTCATTTTTGTGCAAGTGAGTTCTACTACTACTCCTTCTCCTCTTACTATTACTACTGTTTTACCCCAGTTTCAAAAGGGTCAATAACTTGCTGTAGTATGATTTATTTTTTTTTAAAAAAGTGAATCCTCATATTCCCTTTCTGTCACTGTACTTCAGCTAAATGCACATGAAGGAGTTGAGCCTCCTTTCAAATTATAGTGAAGGATTTCTTTCTGTGATAGAATTAACTACACTGAAGGAAGAAACAGGAAAACTAAGGAATTTCACACAGATTGAAATAATCAGTTCAGATTTGTTTGAAGTATATGTGCTATTTGATACGTATGTGGGGAGTGTCCATCACGTTGGAGAATAAGACTTTTGAGAATAAAAAGAAACACTCCTTATGTAGGGTTATTCCTAATTTCTTCTAAATTACTTTTTGTGGTGGTGTCCTATGCATCTTGCATCAGGCAATGTCAAAAGTAAGACATAAGAAAAGATGAACAGCTGGACCGGGCTAGCATTTCTTATTAATTTGGACACATTCAAAAAAGTGAAACACATATGGACTTACAGACCATTGTGTATTTTGAACTGCCAAACTAGTTCAGAAAAAAAGCAAACTCTTATTGTATGTAGGATCCCTGCAGTATCTTCTTAAAATCTTTGTTACTTTGGGTGCACTATGTTAATAATTTATCGCTAAACACTCTTGGAGTTAAAAGTTTTATACATTAGTATTAAGGAACACATGTCTATTAAGCAGGAATCCCTGGCTGAGGTATGCTCAGGCCCCTTAGTTAAGATACTAGGTGATTTCAACATCTGCATAAAAAAATACTAATAGTTTCCATGGATCATAATAGTATAGAAAATCATTACCTATGATGATGGATAAAACAAACAGGTCAAATTATTTTAAAGAATATGATTGCTTCCCAGGATTAAATTAAAGACTTTCAAAGAATGGACTTTGAAAAGACAACAAAAATTGATACAATCAGGAAGACCCAATTCTTCCCACTCCAAGAGGATATTATTCCAGCAAAAAAACAGTGGAAATATGTTCTGTCCCAAAGGTGAGGGGTGAAGGAACAGGAACCAAAGCTTTTCAAATAGTTTCAAAGTCTTTTAAATGATGTGACTTCTACATACATAGAGCTTATTTTCTATGGAAGTTGTTCTGTTCTTATAGAGGATATGAGTAGTTTTAACTTACTTTGATTGTTAGGTAAAAAGGATCTTCAACCTGTAGCACAAAAGAGCAATGAGTAATGCAAAACTTTGACTTCAAATAGCCAAAAGCATGCTTAACTTACTTCCATTAAAGGAACAGTATGACAACATCAATAATCGTGCGAGAGACGTAACGTGTTTCTGCAATGTTCACTATTGTTATTACACAGTACTATGCACTGCATGGAAAATACTACAGACTTTGTTCGTATAGCTTCTAAGTGAAGATTTATCACTGAAAGCTCTTATTAACATCTTTGATGGTTTACATTGTACTGTAGATTAGGGATAATTTACATTTATATATTTTTCTTACACTTTCTTATTCACAGTCTCCAAGACATCTTTCACTTCTGCTGTTCATTTTCATAATCTCTATTTTTTCATATCTGATTCTAAGACTGCGCTAGAATTCACTAGGCAGAATTTATAGGTCTGTAGTCTTATTTTTATTATGTCTGAGATACTCAAGGGCTCCATCTTCAAGGACCAGAACTAAGACCTTGCAGGATTTGGTATGGTTCCAGCAATACTCTATGCATAAATCTTCTCATGTTTTACAGCTCAGCTTTTAGCTGATACTTGATATTCTTGGAGAATGCCCATGTTTCTGCTCCATCTGTATTAACCAGTGGTACTAAAGTGCCAAAAATCCTTTTTACTGTATAATAGGATCTTCATAAAAATTTTGTTTTGGAGCTTGGTTAGTTAATTAATTTTGGTGGTAAATGTTATGGAAAATGCCCTTTGTGTTCTGTGCTAAATTTGTTCTCTACCATATTTTTTATCTCTTTTTTGTTGGTCTTTTTTGGAATACGTACTAACTATCCTAGAGTAGTTATGAACCAAATTAATGTACAGTCTGTATTCTTAATGAAATAAAAGTCTGAGTTTCCTCCTTAGCAGATTTAAATTATTGCACATCATCAGTCATACTGCTTTTCTTTCTGCTTCTTTGGATGTATTTTTTTCAGTATTCATCCTAAATTTGTAGCAATCAAAACTAGCTGTATCACAAAAAATATGGGATACCAAGAAGAGTTATCTAGCGTCATTTAGTGTTATAAATCTTCCACCAATTGCTTTATGATTGTCACTATATACTCATTTAGAAAGATTTTTATATTAGAATAGAATTTAAGATTCCTGCAGATGATACATCTACTCTTTTAATCTCTTCTTACATTATTTCTATTTTCTTTGAGTCAGCTTCTTACAATTTAAATCCTGATTCACAGTTTTCTCTTGCAACATAGAGATTTTCTGCTTTCATATTTACTTGTTTATCTATTTACTATGTCAACAATCTGTCTTTGAACTCTGTACTATATTACCAGACTTAAACATGAATATGTATTTTTTCATATTATACACTACAAATAAGACCAGAAAAACATAACCTGGTTTATCTATTCAACTTAAATGAGTACTGATCTCTCTGGCCTGAGTATTTCAGCCTTTTTTGTACTGAAGCATTTATCGCAGGTTAGGGCTGGGACGGACACTAAACGTGGACAGACGCTCTCTAACCCAGTCCTCCCCCCTAAACAAGAAGGAAAAGGAAATGAGGCAGAAACACTTACAGGTTAGGAGAGAAAAACTAAAACAGCTTTAATGAAACAATAATAGAAATAGTAGTGAAATGATAAAAATAACTATATACAACTATGTAACTAAGTCCAATATCAAACCTGACTCCCCTCAGTAGCAATCCCCACGGATGCTGCAGAGCAGGAGGCACTGGCGAAGCCCCAGGCTCAGCAGCGGCGGGAGCTGGATACAGGGAGCTGGATTCGGGAACTCAGGATCCGGATCAAAAGCAGGAGGTCAGATGGAGTCCTCCCTGGACACCAGTCATTGCAGAAAAGTGACAAAGAAGGCAGAAACTTTCGTGATCACTCAATTTATACTAAATATGACATATATGGGATGGAATACTCTCATTGGTCACCTGTCCTGTCTATTACCCCCTGGAGGTGCAACCTTTTACTTCCTTGTGACCCCTCTTACTACCCGGCACCCCCAGCGTGGCACACAAGAGCCAGCAGTGGCCTTGGGCGCTACAGGAATAAGTATCAGCCAGAGCCTTTCTGCATCCCAGTCCCAGGCAGTAACTGTAAACATCAGGTGTTGTCACTGCCAGTAGCACACACTGTCTGCAAAAACATGCTGCTGACTTCAGAAAGTGCAGCCTTTTAGAAGAGACTCAGCTGGAAAATAAAAATCACTAAACAGAACTGGTTTCGTTTAGCTCAAACCAGGACATTAGCATTGAAGTCACTGGAGCTATGGCATTGAATATGAGGGAAATGGAACTGTCCACTTCAGGTGCAGCGAGATGAAACATTATTTTACAAAATGAAGAAGCTGAGCTAGAAATTGCAATATGTTTATTAAGTTTTTTGACTAAAAGTACATGCAACATCACAGCTGATGTTGGGCCATCAGTGCATCAGCTCCACTGCATTATATAAAAGCAATTATTTGAAGTGAGGCCATAGATTAGGGCAGAGGATTAATTGATTCTTACCTCGGGCTTTCTGGACTCCACTCACATTTCTGTTTATTACAGCTTGTTAACAATTGTCCTTTTTATTTTAACATGCTTCTCCTGGTATTTTCAATAATAAATGTTATTTATTTTTCAGATAGATTTAAGTTATGAAACTGTATAGAAGATTAACTTACTGTCTAGGTTTTGCCTGTCTGGATTTCTGTGGTGGGGGGGCTGTAGGGGTGGCTTCTGCAAGAAGCTGCTAATTTTCCCCTAGGTTTGACAGAGCCAGTGCCAGCCGGCCCCATGCAGTCCATGGAGGTGATGGGGTGTAGATGTCCACCTGCGGCCTGTGGAGGACCCCACACCAGAGCGGGTGGATGCCTGAAGGGGGCTGTCACCGTGTGAAAAGCCCCCGCTGGGGCAGGTTGGCTATCAGGACTTGTGACCCATCAGGGGACTCGCACTGGAGCAGTTTTTCCTTAAGGACAGCACCCCATGGAGAGACTCACATTAGGGCAGTTTGTCAAGAACTGTCTCTCATGAGAGGCCACATGTCAGAGAAAGGTGTGTGAAGATCACTTCCTGTGAGAGGGACCCCACATTGGCCCAGAGGAAGAGTGAGGAGTCCTCCCCTGGAGGAAGAAGGAGCGGTGGAGACAACATTGGATGAACTGACTGCAACCCCCATTCCCTGTGGCCCTGTGCCACTCGGGGGAAGTAGGTGGGTAAATTAGTATTGATGTTAAGCCTGGGAAGAAATGAGGGGTGGGGGCAAGGTGTTAAGATCTGCTTTTATTTCTCATTACTCATCTCTGGTTTTGATAGTTGATAAATTTAACTAATCTCCCCAAAATCCAGTCTGTTTTGCCCATGATCATAGCAGCAGGTGATCTCCCTGTCCTTATCTCAAACCATGGGCCCTTGGGTATATTTTCTCCCCTACCTGACTGTGAAGGGGGACTGACAGAGCTGCTATTGGTGGACACCTGGTCACTAGCCAGGGTCAAACCACTACACTTACTGAGAGCGTTCTGAGAAGAAAGACTAATAGATGACAATAATTTCTCAAAATGATTACATAGTCTGCAAAGTTTTATTTTGTATTGCTTAGGACTGCATTCAGTGCCTTCACAGCTGATCTGCATAACATAATTACTTATTACTGTTTGGCTACAGCAAAAAGGTAGCTGTGACTCCAATAACCATGGTGAAAACTCTCAGTTTCTTCTATTTTTTTCTTTTTATTTAACATGAATAAGACCACTAACTCTCCCCTTTTCCCTTATGCATGCACACATTCCTCATCCATTTCTATTATTTTGATCAGTTAGTGCAAAAGCAACATTTAAATATACATGACTGGCCAGGCTTTCCGTTAATCTTCACGGCCATGAAAAAAACATTGATTTTTCTGCAGAAACATGAGCCTGATCCTGATGCCTACAAGCAAACAACACAGACACAAGAAAGGTATCCTTGTTGTGAAGAAACTACAGCCTTTGCAATGATTAAATTTTTTTTAACTGTGATTATGAGATGAATTAAAAGATTTCACAGAATCACAGAATGTCAGGGGTTGGAAGGGACCTCGAAGGATCATCTAGTTCAATCGCCCTGCCAGAGCAGGATCACCTACAGTAGGTCACTGGAACGCGTCCAGGTGGGTTTTGAATGTTTCCAGAGGAGGGGACTCTACAACATCCCTGGGCAGCCTGTGCCAGTGCTCTGTCACCCACACAGTTAAAAAACTTTTCCTAATGTTTTTGTGGAGCCTCCTATGCTCCAGCTTGGTTACCTGGGTCCTCCTTCTTGCCCTTTGTGAGGACTGGAGTGACATTTGCTTTCCCTCAGTCCCCAGGCACCTCTCCTGTTCCCCACAACTTACCAAAGATGACAAAGATTTTTTTTTCCACAGTCCTTCTATAATGAACAACTTTGTATGTTGCAAAATAGACCCCTGCTGGTATTCTAGCTTCTGTAGATTGTTATAACTCTTTGTTTCTGCGGTGCTAGGGTAGTTTTTACCTACTGAGACCTGTGATCTAAATCCCACTCCTCCACTTGCTTGTCCATGTGAATGATTTGTTTTTGTAGTCTGAAACTCTTTGATGGTTTTATCTTAGTGGTTAGGTCACTCAGGTAAGGTGTCAGTCCTGGGCTCCATATTGCATATTGCCCATATTGCATCTTATTATCCTATATTGGGGTTTCCAGAAGCAAGATGATTATCAAACACATGGATAAGTCTGAAATCCAACCTCTTTTTCAAGCCTTCATATTGCATATTGCCCATATTGCGTCTTATTATCCTATATTGGGGTTTCCAGAAGTAAGATGATTATCAAACACATGGGTAAGTCTGAAATCCAACCTCTTTTTCAAGCCTGTGTATTTTAGTGTAAGACATGGATGGATGGGCATCTCTAGCCACCTCCAGGCCAGAGTCTGGAACTTGCTGAATGTGAGTTATATAGAAACAGTGGAGAGCTGACAGGGAAGGTAATATACATAATTTTGTTAGAAGACTAATAAAGCACTCAAATCCAAAGTCAGAGTTATAAGTTGGTATTCTTTTTCACATTGACTTTAAAAAAAGTATCCCCAGTCCGAGAGAGTCATGTCAAAACCACTTTTGGATTTAACTACCCAGTTTAATTTAGGAATTGCTTTACTCATAACAGTGGAACTGGTCGTGGGGCAAGCATAGCTTAATTTTAAAAGAGAGAGATTTCTTTTAGTATTTTAATCAACTGGTGGCAATATTTGCCGATATGAAACTTCAGAAGCTCTGTTCCATTTCTGGCCCTTGGCTATTTCAACGATGTCTTTAGCGCTTCTTAGGAATTATTTGAAGGGTGTCACCATAATGAAAGAGGAAGTTCTGCTCTGGCAATAGCAGTTTCTTTAGTAGCTTTTTATTAGTCTGAAAACACATCTTTGGTGTAACACAGCAAAGTTGCTCATGCTATATTTTTCGCTCTAGCTTATCAACAACTGAGCTACAAAGTAATAGAAATTATACTATCCGTGTGTCATTGTTATGCCAATTGTGTGGTCTAGATATTTGTTTTTAAAGTATAATCTGAAAAAAGAAAGATGAAAATATTTCCTCCAGCTCACAGGAAACTGGAACAGGTTTTAGAGACTGGAACTAACTCAAGACTCAAGGAGCAAGTAAAGTTGTATCTTAAGTGGAAATTTTCAGAACTGATGGTTATCACTGTCATAAACCAGGAATCCCATGGGTGGATGTCCAGTGTTCTACTTCAGGGAAAGATTGACTCAGGTGACAAAGCATTAATAGAGAGAGTTTCAGAGGGACCTGAGTTTTGTATACAGGTGGAAGTAAAAATAATAATATTATTTTGTACACATTTGTAAGGTCTAAGGAAACATTTTTTCTTCATTCTCAAGTTGATCTCCAGTGTAACAAGCAATCTGTTTCTATAACAATCAACCTTTTTCTCCAGACTACGTAATATGCTTTCTCTCTAAGGAAATTGTCACCTTCATCAAAGATGGTTTATTAAAGTATAGCAGTGTCCAAGCATTGAGTGACCATAATGGGGTTGTTAAAATAACTGACGTATCTGCCAGAGGCAGAGTTAATTTTGTAAATTATAGTGGGCTTATTGGTGAGTAAGTGGATATGAGTGTTATGCCTGGATTAATTCTTGTTTACTCTCTATGGAAATCTTATTCCTCCAATAGGGCTGGGCTCAGAGCCAAGACCTTGGTTCAGGTCATTACCCTTTGCAAAGACTTTAAAGCTAGCTCAGCAATCCAAATAACCCCCTGTGGAGCAATTCAGGAGAACATTCACTCCAAATTCTGCAACCAAACTAGCATTTTTGACCTCGTCTAGAACTCTTAAGGTTGCACATTCTTGATTAACTCAGTCTGGCACCATTATAAAATACCTGTGCATCTAACATGCATTTCTCTGCTTGGGTTCTTGAACTTCTTTTCAGGCTCTAATGTAAGGTCTTGTGTCATCAGGACGTAGTTTAGTTTTGACTGCTAGAAGAGCAGCATTTGTTTTCATGTATGATCTTTGAGTGCTCTTATTAAAGTAACATGAATGGTTATATCCTTGAACGTATTTGTTCTCATTCCCATATTGTCTCCTGTTTAGAGCCTTGTGGCCTTTTCTGAAAGTATTTTACTCAGCTAGGGCATAATACATATCTCACAGATGTAAAAAGTTTATTTCTTCTAGGAATCTATTGCCTCAGTTCTCAACTAAGTCATTATGGATGCTGTAAGGCTATATGGAAAAATCTAAAAGATAAATAAATTTTGTAGGTCTTTGCTGACATTTTGAGGTATTCTGCAGAGGAGATACTTTTTCCAGGAATGGTCAGAATTTGTATCTCACCAGCTTGTCCACCTGACACTTGCAGCCCACTTTATAGAGCTGACGTGTGACCAGTCATCACAAAATCTCCACAGAATCACAGAATGTCAGGAGTTGGAAGGGACCTCGAAAGATCATCTAGTTCAATCGCGCTGCCAGAGCAGGATCACCCTCATTATGTAACTGGAATGCGTCCAGGTGGGGTTTGAATGTCTCCAGAGGAGAGGACTCTACAACCTCCCTGGGCAGCCTGTGCCAGTGCTCTGTCACCCACACAGTTAAAAAGCTTTTCCTAATGGTTTTGTGGAGCCTCCTATGCTCCAGCTTGCACCTGCTGCCCTTTCTCCTGTCATTGGACATCACTGAGAAGAGTCTGACTCTGTTCTCCTGATACTCACCCTTTATATATTTATAAACATGAA
>NW_009704154.1:0-809 GCF_000703405.1 Apaloderma vittatum
TGCCTTCCTACCCTCCAGTAGATTGACACTCAATTGTCCCAAAACATCCTAAACCTGCAGATTAGTGCACAAGAGAGAGACAACAGAGACACAGGAAAACAAAAGAGAACTAACATTCATAAGATCTATCTAAAGATCCTGCAGACTACATTAGAACTTGCCTCTGTAAACAGAAACTTGATCAAGCAAATAATGTATTAATTTCCTTCAAGTGATCTAAAAGTTTATGGAAAAATATATGAGAGGGGGAAAACCACCCACTGATTGGAATGACACAATTACTCAGCCAACTTGAAGTATCAGATAGTAACTTAGAGCTTTATGTTCATCTGTGGCATGCTTTACAATATTTCCTGTGCAAAGACTATTGTCTACCTTACTGAGTTCATTAGTGGCCACTTCAGAATGAATTCCCTCTTGAAAAAGAACTGTCATCCTATCGGCACGCAGCAGCCTTGCCTCCCCTCCCAACCAGCCATGACTATTCAGAGACATTCATACTGCTTCTAAATGAAGCTAAACAGTTCCTTGTCCATTTGAAGCGGCTCCAGAGGTCTTCATTCAATTTTAAATACCCAGTGCAGCCTTCAAACTCCAGCGACATATGACGAACTTGCAGTGCTCATCGTGATTTTACCTCAGTGTATCTGACGTTGCCAGTTGGCGTTATTAAATCCGAAGATTCATTTGAAAGCAGTGACGCCTGCTGATAGCGTGCGCAGAAAATGCAGGCGCACAGATGTACCCATAGAGGAAAATTTGGGAGTGGAAGGGAGGTGGGGCTGGCACCGGAGCTCCCCCGCCCCGGC
>NW_009704154.1:922-44742 GCF_000703405.1 Apaloderma vittatum
ATTATATTTTTTTTCTTCACCTTCTCCGGGCAAAGACACTTACGGGTTCGTGCTCGCATTTTTGTTGGCCAGCCAGGCTTAAGGGGAAAAACAGCACAGAAATGGAGAAATAAAGGGTGGGGGAAAGGATTATAAATGAACTCCTACATCCTCAAGGGATCTTTGTCACAGAACCTCAGAACTAGAGACTTCTGTTTTCATAAAGGCGAGAAAATCTATCGTTTCTAGCCAAGAGAAATCCTTTCTCCATTTTTGCCTGTGAGTAGTTACACCTAAGCTAGTGCTCATAGTGTGACATTTATTTTTCACACTTTCTGCCTTTTTTTCTGAACATCAGAAAATAGATTTTCCTGTCAGAGTGGCCGAGCACTGGCATGGGTTGCCCAGGGAAGCTGTGGAGTCTCCAGCCTCAGAGATACTCCAAAGCCACCTGGACACGGTTCTGGGCAGCCTGCTCTGGGGTGACCCTGCCCAAGCATGGGGGCTGGACCAGGTGACCTCCAGAGGTGCCTTCCAGTCTCAACCATTCTGTGATTCTGTCAGTTTTTTCCTTCAGCTGACTTTATCCTGCAATCACTCTCTCACTCTTTCTTTCCATATATCTCTGCCGCATCAATTGCCTTATTCCCACCCTGTTGTCTCCCTGCTTCTTCTTCACTCTTAGTGAAAGAATATTCTACCTTTGGGAAATAAAAGGAGAGGCTGTATGTTTAACAATTGGAACTAATCTCTGTAGTAACGTGGGAACAAGAGGCATTACAGAAGAACATCATCACTATGGCTAGAGGATATAATTTTAGGTGTACATAGTATCATATGTACTTCTTGTAATCAGTAAATTGCTCTATTTGTATCAACATTAAAATGTTTCCCTATGTCACAAGAACTGCTAACATGCTGGAATGAAATCTATGCTTCATTTGTAGAACTGTCACACACATGGTAAGTATTCTGAAATAAATTAAAAAGAATATGAAATTTCTCATCTTTTCTTCAATTGATTTTTGAAATTGTAAGGGACAATAAGCAGACTTTATATAGATTTAGAAGCAAAAACCCCTAATAGAGGACTATGAGCATGCTCCAAAATAGTTCATTCCCTTAAAAAAATAAAAGTCCAACATCAGTATAAATTATTTGCATAAACAAGAATGGAACTGAAATAAACAACAGAATAGATTCTGGAGGAGACAATTTACAGGAGACAATTCTCACCACCACCAATTCCTCTTGGTTTTGCCTGTGCCCTGTGAACAAATTCCTCACCAACTTTACCTGGACATCCAATCACAAAGCCACCTGTCCTGACTAACTTCACTCCCAGAAGCTGAGTTATCCCTGACCCTGTTCCTGACGAAGAGGGGTAACTAGTTCACTTGGCTGGGGAAATTTCAGTCAAACTCAGAGGGGAGAAAAAGTCTGTTGTCCCTCCTGCGTCACCTGCCTCAGTGAGGGCATGTGGCATTCCTTGGAGGAAGTAGAACCAGCTTGGGAAGGCTCTTCACTGCTTCAAAAAAACTGAAAGACATCGTGACCAAAAGTTAGTTAAAAAGACTGATGCACGTTCTGTTGCCTCTCAAGCTCTGAGCTTACCTCCTGGCACGTAATTAAAGCTGTATTAAGAGTACTGAAAAAAAAAAAAAGTTTTGAGTTCACTGCATTATATCCATAGAACTAAAAACTCAAGCTTGTTATGAAATAATATATTAAACAGAGCTTTAGGGTTTGGGCTTGCGCTATTATGACTATTTAAATGAGAAAAGAAAAACACAAGAGAAGAAATAGTGAACCCAGTCCTGAGGAATGATACCTACTGTACTTTTGTGACTTTCTCTCAAGGTCCTATTTCCCACTAAGAGAAATCACAGGATCACAGAATGTGTTTAGTTGGAAGGAACCTTTAAAGGTCATCTAGTTCAACCCCCCTGCAGTGAGCAGGGACATCTTTAGATCAGGTTGCTCAGAGTCCCATCAAGCCTGACCTTGAATGTCTCCAGGGTTGGAGCCTCCACCACCTCTCTGGGCAACTCGTGTCAGTGTCCCACCACCCTCATAGGAAAGAACTTCTTCCTAAAATCTACTCAGCTCTAATTTAAAACCATTGCTCCTTATCCTGTTGCTACACACCCTTGTAAAGCAGTCCCTCCCCAGCTTTCCTGCAGACTCCCTTCAGGTACTGGCACGCTGCTAGAAGGTCCCCCCACAGCCTTCTCTTCTCCAGGCTGAACAGCCCCAACTCTCTCAGCCTGTCTTCGTAGGAGAGGTGCCGTGGCCCTTTGATCACTTTTGTGGCCCTCCTCTGGACTCATTGCAACACATCCATGTGCCTTGTGTGTTAAGGGCTCCAGAGATGGATGCAGGTGAGGTCTCACCAGAGCAGAGCAGAAGGGCAGAATCCCCTCTCTCAATCTGTTGGCCATGCTTCTTTTGACACAGCCCAGGATGCAGTTAGCCTGATGGGCTGGGAGCGCATACTGCTGACTCATGCCCACTTTTTCATCCACCAATATCCCAAGTTCATTTCTTCAGGGCTGCTTGCTACCACATCATCCCTCAGCCTGTACTGGTAATGAGGATTGCCCTGACTCAGGTGCAGGACCCTGAACTTGGCCTTGCAGACCTCCATGAGGTTTGCATGGCCCCACCTCTCAAGCCTGCAAGGTCCCTCTGGAGGACATCTCATCCCTCTGACATATCAATGGCACCACTCAGCTTGATGTCATCTGCAAATTTGCTGAGGGTGCACTTGATTCCACTATCTAGATCATTGATGAAGATATTAAACAGCACCGGTCCCAGTAGGGATCTCTGAAGGACATCACTTGTCATTCATCTCTATCTGGACATCGAGCCATAGACCACTACTTTCTGGATGCAACCATCCAACCAATTCCTCTGAACAGTCCACCCATCAAATCTGTATCTCTCTAACTTAGAGGATTTAACCCAAACTTAGTTAAGGAAAACCTCAAAATAATTTTGTTCTGTCATAAATTTGTCTAACTGGAAACAAATTCTTTCTGTTGCTTAACAGCACTAACTATTAGACCCAGTTGGCATATTATAAGCAGGGGGCCATGTTGCCATTCCTGGGATGAAAGGGGGCCACACAACTCTCTAGCTCTGAAATTACCACGTGCTCTCAGGCACATGGACCACAACAGGTGAGAAAAAAAGCATAGATATCCTGGGAGATCTCTCATAGTTCCTCATTCTATTAGTAATTTTCAACTTTCCAAAACACAACAAAAATATTTATCTTTCAAGGTGAATGACTTATATATTCTTTAAAAAAATGCAGTTTCAAAAATGACGCTGCATTCCTGTGTAATCTTATAACTTGTTTGCTAAATCTGCTTGTCAGCAAAAGCTCTGCATTCCAGCAATTGCTTACTTTCTTGTTACAGTCTTAGCTGCAGTGTCTTGATAAATAGTCGTTTCCATGGAGATGACAAATGAATATCATCCATGTTGCAATGAGCTTCTGATTTCATCCTGAACCATTAGCTTTCAAACCACAGCTTATTCATTATTCATATGCAGTACGGAAATGGCTGAAACCCAGAGCATTACAGCAAAGGAAAATCTGTGCATGCAGTCTAAAAGAAAGTGCATTTGCCACCATATAAAGAAAAAAACCTCCCTGGGATTAAAATAACGATCCTAGAATATATCCTAAATTATTCCTCTCAATTAATAGCACATCCTAACATAAAGTATGGTAATTAAGACATATTTTAAATATTTAGGAGGAAAAAACAGTAGGTGACATTAATACACAATATCTGTACAGCTCATCACCTTTAAACATTTTTCCAGTCTTAAGTCCTGGGCTAGAAGTACATTCTGAAAGAAAATTTCTATCTTCTGCCATTTTATATAGGAAGGCTTAAGATTTCTGGTAATTTAAAGAATTAAAATACGCTTTCTTAAATGCTAGCCTAAGACTAGCCTCTCTGGAAGGAATGAGTCTGTGGCCAATGCTTGAAAGACACAGCAGACACATGTACTGCTGCACCACCTCATTTTTACTGCCTGCTTATTATCTGTCATTGCCTGTAACAGCATTCAAATGTAATATAATTCAGGTAGGCGGGATTTTTTTGGCTGATTTTGAGGTTGAAGGTGTTTATATGTACATAACCCCGAAACACATTTTCTCTGGGTGAAAGTTATCGTGCATCTGATCCAGGGAAACAAAGTAGGACATACAAAAGTGGGACGTCCTTCACACTTGCCCTGGTTAATAACATCCATGCTCCTGCTGTCTGAGCACTGGAGTTGTCCTGGGAAAAGCATGTCAATTAGAGTTAGTTATAACCAATTATGTGTCTTAGCATTTGAATCACTGTCCATTAAGAACTGACCTGAGTTTACCGAACACATTTAATTCACATAATAGGCTTGATACGAGTGTGACAAGAGGTCCAAAGGTAACGAGAAGTGGTGAACGGAGATTACTTTGTTACACAGAAAGGGGGCAATGAGCAGTAACTCCTTTTTCCCGCTAACACTACATGTCATTTCCATACTCCTACTATCTCATCTACTTTCTCAGATTACCGTGAAGCTGGAACATTCACACGCTCCACTGCACAAACAGCCATCTCCATGAAGTCTCTTCGTATCTCACAGATGAGGCTTTATCTAAGCATAACATACGGATGAGATGAAACAAGCAATAAAGGCCAGCTCTCATTCATGCCAAGAAATATGTAGACAGTCTAGAAAAAGCACTGAGCTCTTTCTGTGTAGGTCACCTCACATGGAGTAGCAGGTCTACTAGATGACCTTTTCTGCAGAAACACAAACTTGCCAGGGTCTTTTTTTGGTGTTGCAGACAGGGATGAGGGAGAGGTGGCAAAGGGGAAATGACTACTCAGACTTTGCAACCTGTGAGGATTTGATCCACCACATTTAATTTAGGGAGCTTTTCTACTCTGAACTAAAAATAGAGGTTGCAACTCAATTTGTTCATCAGTGCAATTCACAGTAGTTAAGGTCTGGAGCTGCCTGAGGTTTGAAGAAAGACATTTGGGACACAGTGGTCAGAAAATGGGATTTGTCTCTCAGACCTAACTCTTTTTCAATTGGTAGGAAATACAAAATGCTCTTTCTTCATCATGCTCTTCATTTGCCTCTGAGCACAGATCTATAACAATCACAACAGTATGTTCTCACTGACAAGCACAAAATGTAACTTTCTGAAGAAATAAAAGCAACAGGCAGATGGACAAAGCCATGGAAACCTTTCACCACAGCACAGTCAGGATTCCAGCATCAAGCTAATTGACTGATGAAACATGTGCTCTTTTCCCTTGAGAAGAGAAACAAGAAACACCAGGACGAACCAAGATGTTCCAGATACAATGCAATGCAGCACGTTTTTGCAGCTTCCCAAGATAAACATAGAAAAGACTTAAACTTCTGGTGATATTTACTGGAGCATAAAATGACTGCTGTAAACTGTAAAGTATGTTGGATCTTCCGAAAATCAGTGTGACATTATTAAGCATTACGTCTGCAAATACTTGTTTATAACCTCTCTTTGCTTATTCTCTCACGTATTTATATAAATTTGTCACTATGTGCCTACCTGCTACAGCCTTCCCTTTCTCCAAGGAGAATTAATTCTGCAGGCAGACAGCACAAGACAGTCTGAATCCACAAAAAAATGAGTGTATATGGTTCAAGTCACTGTGGCCACCTTGCTTCACCCGGTGTAGAAGGAAGTGTTGCTGCCTGACAGCTTCCTCTGGTATTATCTTCAATTAGATGCTGTCAATACACTTGACTATTTGAAATCTGCAGCATCCAATTCATTTAATGAGAATCATCCTATATTTACTACTGTCTTAAATACCTTACATCATTAAAAAAAAATAATCTGCAAGGTTAGGTAATGTTCAATGGAAATCAAGAAGCCATACACTTACATAACTGACCATTTCTGAGGTGACACCAAAGTGTGAAAATCACAGCCCTAAAAGTTCAGGACTGGAAACTGAGATGCGGGAAGGGCTAATTAGCAGCCGTAACAGTCTAATTAATGTGCTGAGTCCTAATAGGGAACAAAGGTTCATACCCCTGTAGCATTTTGGCTATATAGATTTAACCTTGAGGCCTGAGACTGCACTTTTGTGGGTTCCGTTCCAAGCTCGATTTCAGTCTGACCTTCCAGAAGCCACCATGTGATTTGTTCCAGTTTAATCAATGTGTTACAGTACAGAAACATTTTTTGTACATTTAAAAAGTGTCCTGAGTTTGGAGAGAGTTGGGTTGAAGGCATAATGAGGAAAGAGAAGTTAATGTTTCTTGAACACTGAAAAACCACCTAAACCATCTGCCATGAAAAGTTTATCAATGAAAATTATTTGACCTTTGTTTAATGACACATTTAAAGCAAGAACGCATGAACTTCAAAAAAAATGTTTGCATTAACATTATCCCTTTTCCTATTCGAAAATAACTGAAGTCCACAGAATATGTTTTTTTATTGTTAAGTTATACAATACTGCAACACTAGGACAGAAAACAGCCTTTCAAGTATAGAAACTCTAACTTACTGGAGTTGAAGTCACATTGCACAAGAAGATAGTGGCTTATTTCCCCCACTTCAGCCAAGCACAGGTAACAGAAAGCAGCAATGTGGTCCAACAAGGCAGATACAACAGCCCAGAGCAGGCGTGTCACACCATCGGGAAGTCATCCTGCCACAGCCTGAAGTCAAACTCTGTGAGCCGCACTATCAAAACTATGGGCCAGTGCAACTAAAGCCTTCTACCAATGTCTTGCTCTGCAGGAAAAGTGAGAGATGCTCAACTATGTCTTTGTGAAAATCCTTAGCAACTTAAAAAAGCAGGAGAAACTAGGAACTGCTCATTTGCAGAACCACGCTGCAGCATTTCTGCCTCAGTATTTCTATCAACTGATGACATTAATGCGACCTATCTAATTTTCTGCTCTCCTTCCCCACTTGAACACTTGAGGTGAACCCCCACAACCTGCTGGCAAGTAAAGAAGTCAGGGATCTCTCAGCTGAAAAATTGTGGATGAGGCTGCAACAGGATGGGAAGGTCAGGGCTAGCTGGGGTACCGTTAGTTCTGAGGTCCCTCAAAGGACCAGACTTGAAGCCCTCCTGTCACCTCATGGTGAGAGAAGCCCCATGGAGATTCAGGGGAGAGAAGGTCAGAGCCTGGGATGTTCCCAGGAGTGCAATCACAAGCCCTCATCCACAAGGTCCAGACCTCCCAGGCATAAGTGGGGTCAAGCACACGGCTTTTTACCAGAGTTTTGTGAGCTTTCAAGTCAATCTCCATGGCTAAACAGCTTGCTGGGCATTTTCATATAGTCTTTACATATAATTTACATATAATCTTAGTTGTTTCCAACCTGCTTGATGATGAACGAGAAGGGACGAGGCACCACTGTGGCACCACTGCAAGGAAGAATTGCTTTGATTTTAAATTACTACTTCTCTTCTGAAAGAGATATTATTTTTGTCTCATGAAACCTGCTTTTCCTAATTTCTTCTCTGCAGAAGGGAGAATTTATGCAACGCGTAGAGCTGGCTGCACTATGAATAGATACTATTATAGATCATAATCTTTGAAGATCACGTTGAGTTCTCAAACAATTTGACACTTTTCACACCAGTGCCAGTCCCAGAAAACGGCAGGGAAATCTTCAGCAGCAGCTATTCTGCCATTTCTGTAACCACCTGGAATTCAACTCCCACAACTCGAGTGCTCTATACAGAAGATCTAGCCCTTCCATCCTTTGGAGCACTGACTACACTAAGGCCAAAAACACATCTCTTTTCTCACCCTGTGAAAACTCCAGCTTGCCCAGATCTTAAGGTGGGTCTGCATTATTCAAATATGCCTCTTGTAGAAGTGTATTAGAGTCAGACAATTCCTTTTTCTAACGCTTTGCCTCCACGGGGCAATTTCTAGGAAGCACAAAGCAAGATGAGGGAGGAGGTGCTCCTCCCAGCTCTGTGGCACAGGAAATTTAAAAAGCCCCATTTCGGCATGTGCAATTGCCACTGCAACCACCAGATGCTACTGCGGCATTAGAATGGAAGCCAGGGGCTGCGGCTGCCACGCTCCCCATAGTCCCCTGCTGGGGAACGGACATTACACAGTCTCTAATTACACGATCTTATACTGCCTCATCCCCCAGGCAGGTGTCCTTTGGAAGAGAATAATGAAGGAGGCTATTATCTGTAGGACGCTTCTTCATTTGCCAGAAAAGTTAGCAGGTACGTATTGAACAAAAAGAGACTGCGGGGGAAGAGGAGGGTGTCGCGGCTGAGGCTGCTGAACTGAACACAATGAAGCCATTGAAAAAGGCTGCGTAGTTGGGAGCTGGGTACAGACTCACCGTTCTGGCTACCCACAATCTGAGGATATTTGAGACACTTTATTTCATCTCTCCATGTTTCCATATAATGGGGTAAGGCCTGCCAACACCTCTGAAACGACTTTCAGTATTAAAAAAATAGTAGTTCTAATGTATGAATGCTCTTATACACGAATTATTAATAGCAGTAAGAATCAGCGTCGCACACAGTATAAAGCATTTAAAAAATGGCTATTTAATACATAGCCATTCATGTAGCCATACCCATTTGTTTTATTCTGTTTTCTTTAAAAAATACCTAGATATATACAAAACTCAAAATAAAGAAAATCTATTCCACTTGTTACGTTACATACTTAACACGCAGCAGCACAATTTCAACTCTAATCTCCTTCCAGGCATATTGGAAGGAAAATTCAAAAGCCAAGGTTAAGGAGAGGCTCTCCAACAGGATCCCTGTCAGACAGCCAGCACACCATGGCCACTGCTGCCTTACTGCAACAAAGCTCGAGCTCTGGTTGCCTGGCACGAGGAGAACGATGGCCGTGGTACCTAATGGCCAGATGACAAGAACAAAGAGAGGCTGCAGAGCAAGAACAGGTGATGAAGCCCATGGTAAATATGAAGCCTACATTTAACACTTAACCTTTGAGCCATTTGCAGTCATTTTCCCCATCATGTCACAGCTGCAATGGATGCCCAATAATCCTTGCATTACCTCTTTCCCCATTTGCTACAATGAAAACCTGCTGGAGGGTTTGAATCATGCAGAGATGGGATAACTAAAACCTCTCCAACTCTTCCTCCCTCCAGGACCAGACCTGTGTTTTGTATAGCAGCCCATGCCAGCTCACATTAGAGCAGCTCAGCAGGCAAACAGCTACTGTCTGGGAGGCTGATCTCTGCTGCCACAGGGTACAAAGAAGGAGGGGAGGCACAGGGGTAGAATTAGTAGCTTAACTTATTCACAGCAAAGTCGCCTTATCACCAAATTGAAAGTAATCATACTGCAAGAGAGCAATTATGCTCCTTTCCCTTTATTTTTTTTATCTTAGGATTGCAATGTCCTGATAAGCAATCAGGCTCAAACATTTAAACTCAACGTGCAGAATCACAGTCCCGTTCTACAATCTCATTTCCTTTAGATAGCATTTTTCCTTCATCAGAAATAAGTCCTTATCCCTCTCCACCTGATTCTCAGATCGCTTCTAGAACAGCCAGTCCACAAGCTCAAAGCAGAGCTACTGTCCTCTGCCTCTTGCCTTCCCTCAGCTGTCCTGTGCTGTCAGAGCTTCAGCTTTGCCTTCAGTCACTTAAATGTATCCCTTTCTTCTCATCTTCCCCTTTTCCTCCATCAAAGAAAAAGGAGCCTGTGGCATGTGCCAGGTTTCCTCCCTTTCTTTTTCCTATGTATTTGCCAGTTTGTGCCACACTGCAGAGCACTCACATAGATTCATCAAGGAATGTTACTAAAATGGCATCACTAACCTAAATAAACATCAGGAATTGCTTTTGTTTGTACAACTGTGTGGAGAAAAGCGCTGAGGCAATCAGAACTGGGATGGAGTAAAGGACAGGAGCAAGAAGGACAAGGAGTCAGGTAGAAAGGGATAAAGGGCGAACCACAGAATGGCTTGAGTTGGAAGAGATCTTAAAGATCATCTAGTTCCAATTCCCCTGCCATGGGCAGGGAACCTCCCACTAGATCGGGTTGCTCAAAGTTTCATTCAACCTGGTCTTAACATTTCCAGGGATGAGGCATCCACATCTCCTCTGGGCAACCTGTTCCAGGGTTTCACTACCATCTCATCTCACTCAATCCCACTGTCTAGATCATTGATGAAGATACTAAACAGCATCGGTTGCAGTACGGCTCCCTGAGGGACACCGCTTAACAACACAGAATCACAGAATGCCAGGGGTTGGAAGGGATCTCAAAAGATCACCTAGTCCAACACCCCTACCAAAGCAGGATTACTGAGAGTAGATGTCACAGGAACGCGTTCAGGCAGGTTCTGAACGTCTCCAGAGAAGGAGACTCTACAACCTCCCTGGGCAGCCTGTGCCAGTGCTCTGTCACTCTCAGAGTGAAAAAGTCTTTCCTCATGTTTTTGTGGAACCTCCTGTGCTCCAGCTTGCACCCATTGCCCCTTGTCCTGTCATTGGACATCACTGAGAAGAGCCTGGCTCCTTCCTCCTGACACTCACCCTTTCCATATTTATATACATTAATGAGCTCACCCCTCAGTCTTCTCCAAGCTAAAAAGGCCCAGCTCCTTCAGCCTTTCCTCATAAGGGAGATCTCCACCTGGACATTGAGCCTTTGACCACCACTCTCTGGATGTGACCATCCAGCCAATTCCTTATCCACCAAACAGTCCACATATCAAATCCGTATGTCTCCAACTTAGAGAGATGGATGTTCTGGAGGACCATATCAAAGGCCTTGCTGAAGTCCAGATAGATGACATCCACTGCTCTTCCCTTATCCACTGATGTAGTCACTCCATCGTAGAAAGTCACTAGGTTCATCAGGCAGGACTTGCCCTTAGTGAAGCCATGCTGGCTGTCTCAGATCACATCTCTGTCTTCCATTGATCTTCCCAGGCACAGAGGTGAGGCTGACAGGTCAGTAGTTCACCGGGTCTTCCTTTCTACCCTTCTTAAAAATGGGTGTAGTGTTTCCCTTCTTCCAGTCCCCAGGGACTTTACCTAGCTGCCATGATTTTTCAAATACCATGAAGACTGGCTTGCCAACTACATCAGCCAATTCCCTCAGGACTCTGGTATGCACCTCATCAGGACCCACAGATTTGTGTACATTCAGGTTCCTCAGGTAGTTACAAACCTTGTCTTCCCTTACAGTGAGAGAGACTTTGCCCCCCTGGTCCCCGTCCTGTTGGCCTTCAACTTTGGAGGTGTGAGGAGAGAGGTTTCCCATGAAGACCAACGCAAAACATTGTTGAGAATCTCAGCCTTCTCACCTTTTGTTACCAGCTTGCCATTCTTGCACATCAGGGTGGGTGTGTGTGGAGGGGTGCGTACAACCAGGCAGCGTCCCTCTACCCTCCTAAGGATACATGCCCCTACTTGAACTGCTTGTGCAGCTCCCTCTTGTCTTTTAGTCTGAACAGCTGGTCTCGACTCAACCACGCTGGTCTCTTTCCTTTCTTGCCTGATTTCTTAAACTTGGGGGTTAAGAGCTCTTGTGCTCTACAGAAAACATCCTTAAAGAGCTGCCTGTCCTTTCTGCACAGCCTGTTGCCATTGATAGCCACACTTAAGTCATAGGATTCATCCCACTAAGATCCAGTAATGGCCACTATGTCACAGTTTTCCAGCAGCATGATAGCTTCCAACTCCTCCTGTTTCTTGTCCATGCTGCATGTGCTCATGTAGAGGCACTTCAGCTGGGCTGTCACTTTAGAGGAACACCCTTTAATTCCCTTGAGGTGCTTCACCCATATTTCCCCATTGTCTCCTACTACACTAGGAGCCCCTTGGCTTGTCTTCATAAGACTTTGACCTAGAAGGGTGGAAGGCCTTCTGATTCTCATCTCAGCAGGTAGCAGACGAATCTTTTATTGCTCTGATTGGCCAAGCTTATTCCCTAGTTGGATGTAATGGCTTGAGTATTGCCATTTTGGCCCCCACCCCCCAAGTTCTTCAGTTTAAAGCCCATTTGACTAAGTTGGCCAGCCTGCTGCCAAAGGCCCCTTTTCCCCTTTTGGACAGATAAATCCCATCCCTCCCTAACAGGTTACAGTCACAAAAGAATGGCTCATTGTCATAAAAACCTTCACAATAACACCAGTCATGTAGCCAGAGGTTGATAAGTTCTATACACCTGTTTGTGAATGTCCCCACACCTCCAACTAGTTAAATGGACAGAAAGGTAACTGGTGCCCCAATGTTTTTCACTTGTTGCCCTAGAGCTCTGTAGTCTTTCTTGATTCTGCCCAGGTTACAGGTTGCAGTGTCATTTGTGCTGGATGGCTGCTCAGAAAACACGTGATAAGAAGAGCAAAGCTGCTAACTGAGAGCATAGGAGTCTCACGTGAGTAATACTGACTGCAGAGAGCAGGAGACACCACCTGAAATACTCCTTCCCTACCCATGGGGATGTGGGATTAAAGGCTTGCATGCTGATGGAGGAATCTCCAAAAATTTACCCATGTAGGAAATCTCTTGATAGGGCAAAGAGACATGAGAATCAGATTTTGAGTTCAATTTACCTTTCCACAAAGAAGATCCTTCACAATAAAGGAAAAAAAGGTAGTTTTGTAGTGACGACAACACCTCTCTGGAAATGAGAGCGGTAGCTGCTAGCTAAGGAATCTACCACAACCAAGGAACTGCACTTGTCGGAAGTTCATCTTCAGGAAGCAACTCCTTGTTATGCGATGCAACAGATCTGGAAACCAATGCTTTAATAACAAGTGTTCTCACTTCTACACTGCTCCAGTCTTGGCTCCTCCTCTACATCAGAAACCACTAAGATTAATTGCCAAGCATCTTCTATTGAAATCTAGCCCTACAAGTGAATGCCGCTTAGCCCTCTCTGAGGTTCTGATCTTCTCACATTGTCTCCATCTCCTTGTGTTGCTGGATCATGAAACAAGCCTCCCAACCTACCCTTCCAGATGTGGTTACTGTTGGACTGAGTGAGGCAGCTGGAGGCTTCATGAAAGAAACACGAATGCTGTGGTTTCCTCTGCCTTGTAGGAAAGAGCTGAAGTTCTCAGACTGTGTAGGTGCCTCAGAAGATCATCAGGGCTGGAAAGCATCTAGAGTGCAGCTCACTTCCTACAGAAGGGGAGCCATTCAGAAAATACTGCCTCTAGGTTCATTATCAAACTCCAAGTTTTTCCTAAAGCGAGTGATGTCAGGAATATTATCGAATTCCAATGCTTCCCAAAGAGAGGGATATTAGGAGCAATAGTTGTGCTTCTTGTGAGGACTTTGCTCTTCTTAAAAAGTAATATAAATGGTGAGAGAAGAGATCATTTCACTAAGTTAACTTTGCACAGATTTTTATCACCCAACACAAAGTTCTCCTTGGACTTCCAGCACAGTTCCACAGGAGCATTTTAAGCCTATTTCAAGCAATGCCAGAAGAAATTTTACTTCCTTCTGTGAGCCTCTACCATCACTGATAGCAATCACATTTTAGCCATAGAAAACCTTTGAGAAGCAGCACTCAGCTGGCCTAAAAACAGCACTGCTGACTGCGAAGGAACTTGACTGCCATTTTCTATTCACAAACCCTTTCATTTCTTGTAGTGCAGGCTGTTACGCAAGGTAATTTTCCAGTTATAATGAGGTTTAAAATAGCTAGAGAGACAATCTAGAACAAAATGTAGCATATGCGGTAGGCATTTCTTATGCATTTCAGCTTCATTATCAGTAATGTATCCAGCTACTTCTCGGTACATTGATAGAAAAGTGTGACATTATTTTGATACAATTAAGCATAAGATTTGGATCCTAACTGATTGACCCTGAACCTAGGGCTGTCTTAATTTCTGTATGCTCAATGTTTTGCTTCAAAAGAATTGCCTTATTTCTTTAACTCTGCAAAACATGATACTATGATAAGGGGAAAAGGAATTGCGAGGAGTCAGTGGCAGACAGCATGGCAACTGTCTGCCTTGCAGTGGCAAGCGGGGACACGCCACCCCTGTGGAAAAGGTGACTGCGTGGGAAGGTGAAGTGGCCCCCAGCGAGTTTTATGCTGCTGCAGGGACACTGCTTCCAGTATTAGTTTGTTAATTTAAAACTAGTGTGGAAATCCCTACCATGTGCTCTTGTGACAGTGGCACGGACAAACACTGAGGCTTTCACATGCGCACAAAAATGGTGTTTTCCCAAAGGTGCCCTTTAGAAGGAGCAGAATGGAATCCTTGTGTCAATTTCAGTTTTCACGCAGAGATAAAACTGTGGATGAGGGTGCAGGCAGTTGCACTGAGATGGATTTTGCTAATCATGCATAGCCGGCCTTTTCTTCTATGACCACAAAACTGTTAATAAAGCAGGATGGAGGACATGATTAGGTACATGGGAAATGATAAATATAAAACAATTCAAACCACCTAAATGTGCTGACTTTTGTCTACCCAATGATTACTGTGTGTCTGAAAGAGGCAGGGAGCACTAGTGGACTTGCAGCATCTGCCAGTGAGCCACCATTCCAGCAGAATACACATTGCTCTGCTGTGTGAGGGCATCCTAAAACACGTAAATCTCTGCCCTTCCACAGTTCCTAAAAGGCATCAAGTCGGTGCCTGTGAAGGACAGACAGATCCCATTACAGCTGACATGGAAAGAGACACAGAGCAGCACTGAGGACTGGCCAGCAGGAGAGGGTCTCGGCAGCAGACGGCTGTGTTGTGCCCTTCCAGCTCCTTCCTTCTTCATCTTCACAGGCCTCTGGAGGACTGGGGAGCTCAAATGGTTGACTTGGGAAACAGTGCCATCAAATTCCCACTTTCCAAGGCAACAATCTCACCCAAGCACCTCAAGGAAAATAGACATGATTTTCCACACCTTCAGCCTGCCAATAAATGGCTTGGTGAGAAGACACATATACGGTACAGGCCTAAGCGCTTTCACATACAAGAAGCTTATTTTATGCACTTGCAACAGGAACTTTCTATGTATCAGGGGTCTTGGACTAGATGACCTTTCAAGGTCCCTTCCAACCCAATGCATCCTATGATTCTGTACGTACTACTTTAAGAAGCTAAAGTCTGTTTTGAGGACCTCAATCATCTATAACTTAAGAGTGGTTTAGCCAATTTTATTTGCACTCTTCTTTCTTTACTGCCTTCGTGATACAACCCAGTTCTGAATATCTATACTCTTTTCCAGTGCAACAAACATTTCTGATTATAGGGAAGCAAGAAGTTCAGTTTTATAAAGTAATCTAACTGTGTCACTAATTCTAGCTTCTGATGAAACCTACTGAAAATATTTACTTAAATGCCATTTCCATACAGAAAGGTAGATAAAAAGAAACAAGTAGTATGAAAAAAACAAACGCAACAAAGCATCATTGAAAAGCATTTTCATTCCCCTTTATTCCTCTCTGCAACATTTCTTCTGGAAGCGGAATTAAAATGTCAAAAAGTGCCATGCTGATTCAAGATCTCTCCAGGTATATCTGACGTTTTAATGCAGCTCAACCTCATTTGTTCTTTTGCCTGTCTGCCTCGCCAGCCACCCAAACATGTATTCTCCAGCGATCAGTGCAGAAACCGTCTTTATCTTTATTGCCATTTTCTTCTTCTTCCCTTCCACTAGAATGAACAATGCTGTTTGCCACCACTTCACAGGGACTGAGCTTTCACTTTCCCACACTTCAAGACAGGAAATGTATGCCTGAATTTTTGTGAAACCAACAGCAGCAATTCACTGCATCTCTTCTTAAAACATGCTACACAGTATTCTTCCAATAAGAAAAAAACACAAAACCTCTGTGAACGCTAAGTCCTTCTTCTGGGTAAAGAACAGTAAATTGACAACATAAATATGTTACCTCCAGAGTAATAACCAGAGTCTGAAAACTACCGGATAACAGAAATGAGTTCGAACTGAACGCATGAGCACACACTTGCAGCTTCAAAAGATGATGCTCCCCAGCTCTAAATGGCTACATATTTCTTCCATAACTATGAGCATAACTGAATGGAAAAAAAAAAATACTACAGCTATTTTTTTTTCTGTTGTCCAGAGTATGTGCCTTGGCCAAGCAAGAAAATGTGGGCTAAAAGGCTTTCTTGGTTTGGTGATTAAACAAAAGCAATTTAAGGCATCCTCTACACACAAGTGGAAAAGAGAGGAATAAATAGTAGCATGGTAAAAGGACAGAAAAACAGTGAAGAAACATGACAAAAGAAAACAGTCACCTCCAAGGACTCAAGACAGTAAAAGCACTCAAGTAAACTAAGAACAAAACCAGCAGTATAGGTTCTTTACAGATCAGGATGGCAAAGTTGTTAAAAAAGATGCAGAAAAGGTTTTTCTATCCTGCATTTTGAAAGTGGCAGAAAAGTTACTGCATTTATCAAGTCATGCTGGTCTGTTCCAGTCCCTTGAAAATGAAGAAAATAACTGCTACAAAATCAAACCTTTTAAATTTGGGATCACTCGATAAGTATCATCCAAAAGTCCAGAAGAGATTATCTGAAAAATAGTCTGTCTTGTTGATATATAAATCTTTGGCTGCTACAGAATCTTGGAAGGGTACCAATAAAAAGCAAAGGTCATTAGAGATAACATTGGCAGGTATACTCTAGTTAGCCTGACATCAGTCCTGATAAATGTAATACATTTGGGAAATAAAGAATTAGAGGATAGGAAGATAATTAGCATTGGTCAATGTGATTCTGTGGAAAAATCTATCCTGTCAAATAAACCTGGTTTCATTGTCTGATGAAATAACAATTTGGTTGGTAAAGGTAACTATACAGATGGAACAGATAAACTTAGATGAGGCATCTTGAGTTGTTACTGTACAACATTCTGATTCCAAAATTAGCAGCCTTCACTATCAGTAAAGCACATAATTGGATTAAAGTGGCTGAATAACAGTTCTCAAACAGTAGCTGAAGGTGGGAGATCACCTTGAAAGGCAACACTTCAAGCAAGGATCCCCAGGGACTGGCACCAGGCTTGCTGATGTTTAACAGTATTTTTATTTTGGGGTCACTAACTGAAAAAATACTTTAAAGTCACTGCTGATGGAATTTGTGAGAGACAATGACAGGCTTAATATGTAAGAAGTGCCTTGCAAATCATGTTTTACAGATTTCTAGTCATTCTGCAATGTTGCACTGGACCCTCAGGTGACATCTCTACAAGTAAATCGAACATTTCCCTAATGCGAGAGTATGCTAGTTAGCTCAGATCAAAAAATACTCCAGGGAGCCTTCAAATGATTTAATGTTATAGATGACAGAGTTACAACAACAGGAGATACCCATAGAGTCCAAAAAGACTAAAAAAATGTATAGATCATGACACATGAGGAAAAAAATGAGCAAACTCGAGTTGTTTAGTCTGGAGGAAAAAGATGACTTTGTCATAAGCTTTTGTATACAGAAAAAGACTACTGCATGGGAAAAGGATATGCTGCTAGGAAAGAAAGAAATCTAATTATGAGCAAGGAAGATTTAGTTGCAGAATCTCTTGCCAGTTGCAATTTTAGACAAACATATGCCAAGAGTTGGGCCTGCCTTGGAAAAGGGAGGCTGACTCAACAGGCCACTGACCCCTTTGGAGCCCTTTCAGATTATTTTTCTCCCACAACACTATACCACACACAGAAAATGAATGCAGTTTCCCACTTCTGAGAGAACAAATATCCTTTTCCCCCTTATGCTGCCAAAACCTACTGTGTTTATGACAAGCCTTCTAACCAGCACAGATAAGAATGTTTGCAAAGTCACAGAAATCCAAAGCTTAGATAGAAACTTGAGAGTTCTGCTCACGTATCTTCCTGGGTTGAAGAAAATAATTTAAAGATTTATGAACTTTTCTGAGTCCTCAGATAAGATCTTTAGATACTTGCAATTTTGTTACACAGAGAAAATTCTACCTCCAAATCGGTCTATTGTGGGGTTTCTGGTCACCTCATTTGTAAAGATGATGCTATTTGTAAGAAAGACAATTTTCATGTTTGCTGAACTTCAGCTTCCATGTGGAGAGCAGATACAGGGTTTCAAAAACCAAATTGCTTTTACGTTCTTATTCTTCTTGACAATATCAACTTTTGGTTGTAAGGAGGACAGGATGCAGCAAGTTCCTCCTTGTGTACACAAGGCATTTTTTTTACTACTTATATATATTTAAACAAGAAGTTTTAGAAAATATTTAGAAAATACTTATTACATCTCTTAAGAGGACTATTATAAACACGGTACACTTGGCATAGTTTGCAAAAATGAGAGTCTGTTCCTACATTTGGACCCTCTTCCTTAGGCTATGGCAAATATCCCTGCATGTTCCCCTTTTACAATTCATCTTTAAAAGAAAACAGTAGAGCCAAGGGCTTGGAATCATCGTTCTGTGCCACACAGGGCACGTGAATGACAGCAGCATCCCCTAAGCCAACACAACTGCAACAATGTAAGAAAAGCAGGAATTGTTCTTTTTCCCTCAGAATATCCACTCTTAATTAAAAAATGTGTTTCTAATGCCATGTGAATCTCTCTGAGAGACTATCATTATCACGGAAGAAACTGTCTAAACCTACTTATTTTGGTAACTCCAAAAATGGTAGCACTAAGGCAAAAGTCCAGCTTCTGACAGAAAGTATCTTCATGTTCAAACTAAATTTCTGACCTTATCTGTAAATACAAAATGAACTTTTAACTCTCAAACATACATTTGATTAGACATGCAACTGTAACTTTCAGGACTTTTCAAGTACGTTTTCAGCTTAAATAACATGTATCACGTAAGACCTGTGTATTAAGGTCATAAGCATTTTAATTTAAAGTCAAGATGAGAACTAAGAAGAAACTCAAACCCAGGATCAATTGTGCTAGCTCAGAATCAAAGTTAACTGTGCCCTTGTCACGTTAGTTTAACTCACTGCATCAGCAGTACAGAGTTTAGAATCTAGTAACATTTTTAATGGTTTATGTTCTTCTATGAAAACATTAGAGCTTGGAAGTAAATGTAAAAACTGCTTCCTATTTCTATTTGAAATATATCATCTATTGCTCATGCAATGAGAAACAGTCAACTAACTTTCCCATGCTATTTGCGATCACGTGGACCTCAACTCCATTTCCCTTCTGTTGGCTTTCCTCCTCGTGCTAAAAAATTTTAGTCCTGGAAGATGTTTCAGGTCTTTTTTCCATATCCCGTCCTCTTCTCTGTACATCAGGGGAAAAGCAGGGTTGGGCAGGATTGCATGCAGAACTTGAGAAGCATGCATGCCACTACAGTGCTGAGGGCATCAGCAGGTTTGTCTCCAAACCACTTCTAACACCTCATTTACATCCTTAACCATTGCTGAGTACTGAAGGTGAGGCTTTCAAAATACAATCCATTTCAGCTTCAAGATCTTCTTCCTCAACAGAACAGCTGATTTAGAAAGGACTGAATACTTACTTAGATGCATCATTTTTCATCTGCTGACAAGAAGTTACATTTGTTCTTGCTTTCTGGCCAGTTGTTTAATATAATTAAATACTTGTGTAAGTCTTCGCCACAAGCTGTAGCACTGACTTCCACAACAGGTAACATGTTGTCAGCCCAACACTGATCCCGGATATTTATAAGTATGATGAACAGGACAAGTCTTAGCACAGAACCTTCTGGGACGTCATTATGAAACTGATCTTTACTCCCACCATCTGTTTCTCAGTTTTTCAGTCATTACAGGCTAAGCAGACCTTTTCTTTCCATGATGCTCCCTTACTTACCCAACTGTTACTCCAACCTTCTGAATATAACTTGGATCACTGTTTCTTGGCTGACATATAGAGGTCCACAAAAATGAACCTTGAAAAGAAATCTGAACTTGGATTAGGTAACAAAATTTATGGGCAATTCATGTTGGGTGTTTTGTATGCAAGAAGTGGCACCGTCATAAACAAAATAATCTAAGTCTGTTTATTCATAAGCTACAATTTCCAAATAACTAAAGATTTTTTTGATGTTGGATATGGAACCAACTTTCCCAAAGGTCAAATAACTGCAGTTTTTCTGTGTGTTTTTTTTTTTTTCCCAGTTTATGCTTACCTCTATTTTTGGACCGATGACATTTTATTTACTTGTGCTAACATGGTACTTCTGCAAAGAATAAAAGTGGTGTCTTATTGCATTCAAGTCTACACTTTGCCTGCAAAATTTCTGCATGTTTTTATTCTCCAGACTTACATGTAGACCTCTCAGGCATCTTTTCACACATTATATCTCACGCTTGTGATGAAGGTTGAGTCAAGTGAAAGCAAAAGGGTCAAAGAAAGACGAAACAGTGCAGCGGACTGCGGGAAAGTGTGAGATAGGAGTCAGTTCTGCAAGTCTTACTTGTACAGTAAAAGACTTGACAGCTCTGTTTATTCTCTATTTCCCTTGTCTCATTGGTCTGTCTCCCAGTTTAGCCTATAAACGGCTTGGGAAAAGGCTATACCGTGTATTGTCCAAAACCTAGCACAATAAACTCAATACTGCTTGACCCACATGCCACACAATTCAGCTGAAAACTCTTTATAATGAGAACACTCCTTATGAACTGTCTTCTTGGTGCTCTCTGCTTCCTCTTCACATCTGCAGAAGTTATGTCCACGTACCTTGACATCTACCCATATATGCCCAGGGGACAACTGATGGATATGCTGTTACCCAGTGTCTAGCTAACAGGTACCACAACTTAAAATACCTCAGCCTAAGTTGTTCTCTGTCCAGCAATTAGAGGTTGGCTTCCAAAATAGTTTATTTTCATCTTTTCTTTAAATAGCATAAATCACACTGCTACAGTTGCACACCTGGGCAACAAGACACACGCATACCTTTCCAAAGCCTTTTGCTTAAATTTCCCTGTTGTCACTACCACCAAAGTATTCTGACAGCCCCACAAATTTCTCCATGGGGTTTAAAGGATTTGGGTTGAGCAGGAAGGGGATTTCAAATCTTTCTTCCTAGAAGGAGAACCGTTAGGGACTTCATTAAAGAATGGATGTTAAAAGGCTACCGTGACCTCGCTTCATGGGAAAGCCAGACTGGATTCTGACTTAAGCAGGAGGTTAATGAGTTGAACAGTCTGACATGTTCATTTGATAGGCAGTGATGAAAGGCCAGCTGTCAAATTTAATTTGTTTGAAGATAAGCTGATTTATTGCTTACAAGTATTATAGCTGGCACAGTGCATGTGTCTGAGTACTGGTATATTTCAAACACTATCACAGAAACATTCAATTCTGGTATAGTACATTGACCATTCAGAAAAATAAAGGCAATTTTTTAAATGCTTTTTTTCAAGCTATGATTTTTCTCTATCTTCCCATGTGGAAAAAAAAAAAAAGGAAAACATTTTTCCCCAACAAAAAAGAACTATTACTTCTTTTTCTTCATATCTAGTTGGTACACCACATATCTAGTTGCTACTACTTTCATCTATACATAGCCACTTTAATCATACTCACCTTTAAGTTTTAAAAACTAAATTGCAATCTACAAGGAGATTTAGGACACCTGTTTTGTTGGCACTGTAGCAATCAATGTTTCAAACTCTGCGTATTCCCTCACCTTCCACTTGTATCAGTATCTCCTGATGGTCTTATACTTTACCATCATTTTGGATCGAAAAGAAAGCTCAGATCTACTAAATAAAAAAAATCTAAAGAAAATTTTTTGATAACCAAAACCAGGCCTGCCACGTGACTCAGAGTGTTATGTTCTTTTTTAATTAATACTGACCAAGGAGTTTTAAAAAGGAAAAAGATTAAACAAATTGCCCTTACAGGATAACCAGTGGAAGAAGAATTAAAAGCAGCAGCAGAATCAACAGCACTGAAGGACTACAGGGTACAGAGAAGCTGAGGGACAGGATAAGAGGCAGAAGGTTGACAGAGGATAGATACCAAGGTGAATCAGAACAATCAGAAAGCAGAAACTGGACAACACACAGAAGTCAAATGAATTGCCCTTTCGCTGAGAAAAACAACGAGGGTAGAGATTAAACAGAGAAAGTTCTCAAGCTGTTTAACAGAAAAGAGAGAGTGAGGAGGTTGGGGGGCTCTAAGAGAGAAGGCAGGGACAGGGAAATGGAGGTGAGCAGCTCCCACTGCCTGCCTGCTCCAAGGCCAGGTCATTCTCAGATGGAGAAGCTTCCATGAGGAGCACTGGCAAAGGCAGGAGTTTAGACAGAGAGTAACATGAAGAATAGCTTCATGAAAACAGAAGATTCTCGTTTTAAGATCTGAAGTGGGCATTCCAAAAAGAGCAAAAGAAGAGAAAGAAGATAAAACCAGACACCTTTGTTCTCCTTACCTCTGCAACTACTGCTCCATTTTGTGCCCCTCTCCAAGGTTACATGCATTTGCTCACTGTGGTCAGTCTTGGAATTCCCATCCCCATCTCCATTCCTACTCCAATGCCAGTTTTGCCTCTTGATGTCCACTGAAACTACTCTTGCCAAACTCCTGAAGGATCTCTTCGTTGCCCTCACCCATCCTCTACACATCACTGTATCCTAACAATTTGCAGCATCAAGGAAGAGTAGTGTAATATTTGTAAACACCATGTAAAAGCGTTTGTAAAAATGGGTTGTAGAAAAGATAAAAATGGATTGACATTTCATCTACTTTTATTTTTTTAATAGACAGAAAAACTTAAAAGTATTTCAGTGGTACAATAAAAAGAAGACTCCCTGTGGTAGTGTTTATTTTATAAGCGTTCTTTAAATAATACTAGATACAAAGACTTGGTATCAGGAAACAATGCAACAGCATTTTATCTTGGTCAAGAGTATATATACTAGTGAAAATGAAGGCAGTAAGTCTTTTTGTGAAGTAAGGCTGGAAAGAAACTGCACAAGCCCCAGTATCTGCAGCCAACAGGAAGCTCACGTTCCAGTTACCCAGTTTTGTAGAGATGATTTCTCAGGGAACAGGGCTTGAACTGTTCTCGTTTCACTTGGGAAGAAAGGGCTACAGATCCCACATGAAGAGGAAGCTCATGAGCCATTCACAACAGTAGCAGCATGAGAGAAACATTTATCATGTTTTGAAACATGAAGAGAGGAAAAGGAAGTTGTATGAAGTGTCCTAGGCATCACCACCAGAGCAACAAGGAAGCCTCCCACCACGCTTCACCACAACCACCACTTCCAACTCTTAATGTCAATTTATGCCATGCCTGTCCCTGCAGTACCCAATTACCTCCCCAGTTTGAAGTACTTGAGAGCTTCTTTCCCTCTAACTAGCTGCCTTCAGATACTCGATGGTCTTAACATGCATTTCTTACAGCACAGGGCTTTGAAGTCATTTTTCCATTTTCGTCTTGAGGCAGGGTAATGTAGTGCCATCTGACCTCACTGAGCAACACCCTCTGTTGGCCCCCTCTTGCCAAAAAAGCTGCCCTGCACATGCACATTTGCCTCTCAGGATGAACTGCATCTCTCATGGGAAACCACCCTCAAGCCCAAGTCCCTTTCCAGACACACTCAGGTCAGTTCTGTGACCCACTTGACAACAGCTACAGCTTTGAAAGCTGCAGGCTGCTTATCAACTCGTATTGCTCTCATTACAAGAGCTGATGCAAAAGTGGAAAAGAAATTAAAAGTCAGTACAGTCTGTTCTGCCAAGCGTATTCTGAAGGATATTAATTGCCTCTGTGACAGAAATTGCACGTCCAGGAGGATCATTCCTTCCTATCTGAAATAACAACTACCTACTGAAATGTCTTCATTCCACTGTAAAACTGAACATGAAAATCATGTTGAAAAAATCCTCAAGGGCAGTCCTCTAATGCAGGGAAATCTTTCTGCTGGATCTACTAAAACATGTTATTTTTTCTTACTCAGTAGCATCAAATGACTACATTTTCCCATCATCAGTGCCCATAGAGGAGAAACACTCCAAGAATATGAATTCACTTGTATGGCTCTATGTTTTCCCTGCTTTAAAAGCAGTAACATTTTTCCTGCATTCTATACTGGGATTCATATGTTGACCTATGATACTGCTGGTTTTGTCTCTATTTCTTGGCAATTTCTGTTTCCCTTGTTTGTGATCCATGTCCTCCTTCCTATATACCCAGATATTCTCCTTAAATATCTCAATGCTTAGGAACACTTGACATTTGAAAGCTAAAACAAAAGCAGATATATGCTTTCAGAAATGCAGGCATTCCTAAATGGAGAGAGAGGATCAATGTTTTCTCCTGGATTTTTTGACCTATGGCAATTTTAAGTGTCTCAAATTTATCATCCTCTCTGTCTGTAAAACAGACATACGATATTTTGTAAGCTATTACATTCTAAGTATGTGAGCAGTTCAGCTCTGCCTCCTGAATCTTATTAATGGGATTGTTTTTCTACATTCTTTTATTACAGTCCTAATTCTAGTTGAAACTCTGTCATTACCTGGTTCAATGCAACAGATTAACAGATCGTCTTCTTTCTTTTAGCTTTTAAATTACTATTTATTATTTTGTGGCCTATCATTCTTTTAACTTGCCAGTTTATTTCAGTGACGATTTTCAAAATATAGCACATTACCAATTAAAAGACAAAAAAAAAAGCACGTTACTTGTATTTATTTCCCAAGTTGTAAAGCTCTATAATTATGAATAAAACTCAGAGTTGGTAGGAATAATCTTTTAAAAAAAGCTGAAAATTCTACTGCTAGTGAGATTAGCCTTTGAATCACCAGAGGCAACGTGACATCCTGCAGGATACTACAGTGTCCATGGTTTGCCAAATTCATATCGACCCTTCTGAAGTGCACAGATGGAGCAAGTAGCCATCACATTTTGGACTGTCAACATACAGTGTAGTATCTCTTTGTTTCTTGGAATGTAGATTACTCTTTCCTCGATACATATTGATACATTTGACACCTGCATCTCAGCTAACAGACCTGGCTACAGACCTTTTGTATCCCATGAGAACTTAAGAGAAGAACAGTAGCAACACTAAACCTTGACCTTAAAATTCTGGATGGTTACCAAAAGCCCCTTTGCTGAAATGCACTGTATGATCCTAAGGGAATTTATATGAAAAGCAGATTTAATTTGGTTTTTAAAAAATTTGAAATTCAAAGTACATCTCTCGTCATCCCATTCACATCTCTAAGTTACTAAATTCTTTCTGTTAGAATTGTGCAGAAAAATCCTTTTGCATTAGAGCATCATCCTTGTATTTCAAAAGCATTCAGGTGCTGTCACTTGGAATGCAAAACAATTGGCATATCAGCATGATCCAGGACAATGTAATGCACTAGTTGAACTTAAGCCAAGCTCCCAACATCATATCACTAAGCTGCTGCTGTATGCCAAGTAATTGTGTATCTGCAACATCGCACACAGAACTTATTTGCAAAGCATTTAAATTAGGTTGGCACACATTTCAAGATCTTTCCACAGTAACACAGACGAACAATTATTCTAGTTGCGTTCCTGCTTCTTAGATGTTAGGCCACAATTAACTACCTTACAGATAAAGAGTAGAGGTCAGAAATGCTTCTACCTGGAGACAGAAACTATTGAAGTGATCTGTAGGAAATTAGGAAGTAAAATCAACCAGATGAAGAACAATGTTTATGTAACTGAAACATGTTATATTGCAGAATTGATTTGGGGAAGGAAAGGCATGTAGGAAGCAGAAAAGACATTTTCCTTGGATGTTCTTCACTGAGCAGAACAAGACAGGGTAACGCAGCTAGACAGACCCAGTAAGAACACGGCAGTCAGAAGATGGTCTCACAAATTTTCTCAACACTTCTGTTAACATTTAGATTCATATACGGCACATATTTGAGAGTGACAGTTGAGCTCCACAGAGCTTCAGGCATGAGAAAATTCCTATGAACACTGTCTCTCACATGGAGAGACTGACCTGAGACTATGATGCTTGTCAGCTGTCATGGTGACATCCCAGTGCCTTAGCTCTAGAGATCATGACATTCAGCAGCAGCTGTATCAGTTAACTGCTTTTAATCGTGATTTTATTTGGTTTCAGAAGAACTAAGACAAAACTTTTCAGAAGTTTAGCTTTGTACACCTCATTAGAATGATGGGAAAGAACAGTTTTAATGCACAGCCTTAACAGAATCCTGTTAAACTGATACTTTGAACACAGACGACAACATTTGCACAACCTTAGATGTAAGTTGCAGGTGTCACATTTTAGTAGAAATAGTGCTCTCAACTCTACAATTCAAACTATGAGGAAAGTCTTTATGACACTCAAAGCATTTCAAAGCTACCCATCAGAACAGAATCTATTTAACTAACCAAAGAAAAGCAGGGGGTTTAGTCTGGAATTAGATTTCACAATACATTTTTATTTTCTTATAGCTTGAATTTCAGCCCACAACTCTGGCCACAGAAGACTTCCACATGCAACACTGCAGCCCCTGAGCCAGCCTGAGAGGGACAGAGCGAAGAAGAACTCTCCTGTGTCAAAGGATCATTGTTTTTTCACAGAGGGTCGCACAGGGGAGAAGGCAAGTGGTGGGCAGAAGCCCACTCTGTCCTACTCTGGACAACCCTGAAAAAAGCACTCAGGATTGTGCACTTCAATATGGAGCTAAGCTGAACCCTAAAATACTAGTCCTAAATAATCTACCACCATTATGCTTTATAAGAATAGAATCTGGTCAGAGAACAATACTCCTAAATATTATTCCAGAAAAAATTACATTTATTTCACCTGTCACTTGAGGGCAACAAGCCTAGGGCAAAAAAAAAAAAAAAAAAAAAAGGGGGAAAAAAACCTCCAAACCTAGGACTGCACTGAACCAGAAGTGTATTTGTTTTATATCATGACAGTATTATAAATTCTGAGAGAAATATATAGGACAGCCCCTGGTCTGTAAAGCTTACTTTACATGTCACTTAGAAACCAGAAAGACAGAGGAACTAATTTCTTAAGGAAGTATGTGCTGAGAAGTTTCCCATATTTTGCTCGGTCCAATGCTTTATCTAAAGCATTACTTTCTGGAGGCAGACACTTTTCACAGGAGATTTTTCTTGACCTTGTAAAGCAGGAAAAAGGAAAACTGAAAACAAAACAAGACCTGGACTAATAATGCTACTTTTTCATTAAAGCCGGGAAGTTGTTCTCACCTTGCCATGGATTGACTTTTCATCAGTGCTCTACAGAACAAACCGTGCTTGAAGCAGTAAACTGAAACCAGCAATAGCTTAGTAAATGTACTTCATGTGTTTCTAGAGTGAACATCAAAACGTGTCAAAGGACAGATGAAGCCACCTAAGGTTTCACCTATGTCAAAAACAATCCAAACAGGTGCATAGACTGAAGAATATTAATATCAAGTTTTCCCTCATAAAGAAGGCAGCCAATGCAGACAAGCTACACTTTGACACTAAACTTTTGCAATGTCCTAGAAAATGAATAAAAAAATATTTTTTTATTTGTCTAAGTGCACCAAGAAGGCAGGGCTCATTGCTTCCGGGAAACTTATTTTATGTTCAAAAACCTGCAAAAGCACTAAGATATACAAAAAGGTGTGGAGAGTGATATTTCTGTTGAAGAAAACTATAAAACAGGGAAAAGATAAAGATAGATGTGAGTCAAGAATGGTTAGTATTTTTTTAATCAACGCAGAGGCCAATAGTTTTATTGTGAAAGGTCTGCCTTTTTACTGCCTGTTACCATTCTTTATTGTAGCTTCAAGGGTGATGGTAGTGAAACATCCCTGTAGTGAAAATCATCTATTTTCCAGCACAGTTGTTGGTACCGAACCTCCTTCTAGTGACCCCAATTCATATAATCTACATTTTTTTTATATCTTGAAACCATCCATTCAAGGTTTAGCTTTAATTTAATCTTGGCTTGGTCTGAACTTCTGACTTATGGAAACCAAACTAAACTGTTTTAACCTTCATTAGCCTTACAGCCATTCCTTAAGAACTTGCCACCTCAGAGACAAATCCTCTGCACACAGAAATATCACAGAGGTGAAGGTCTTCAGCTTGGATTACTGTGTTACCTCAAAGCAAAATCCACATTAAAAGCCTTCTTCCGTTACTCCCCTGCTACCTGCTCTGATCACTTCTGCCTAAAACTTGTCATCATCTTTACACAGAATCCTTCCTGTTCTGTCTCTCCCCTAAGCTTGTTCTTTCTTTGACCTTTCGTTACCTGAACTTTGTCCTTATGATGTTATTCAAATAACCCTCTCAGCCACCAGTTTCCAGCAATTTGGGGAAGTTTTAAGGCAAGATTCCTTTTACAATTAACCATCCTGAGTTCCATATCTTATTGATATTTCTCTCTAATTAAGGCTCTGTATATATCATCATCATTTTGTAAGAATCCTTGCATTATCAGGAGTAAAGCTGAAGCTTATTTTTAATAAAATATTTGTGTATATAGCTTATATTGGTTTCAAATGCTACAAAATTTACCCTGTGTAACTTTGTAAAGAACTTTATCTATTTTTATAATGTCTTTCAAAAAATACTGATTACAAATACAACCATCCCTCCTCCACAGCTTTGCCTCCTACAAGAAGCCTGAATAACTGAAACTTTACTTCACTTGGAACTTCCACTAGTAATTACCCTGTAATAGCACCTTTCAAAACCAATCCAAAATGCTTAACTCCCAGGAAGAAGTCTTATAAAGAAAAAAAAAGCTGCAAAATATACTAGTCAGGTCCAGCTTATGGATAGTTGAAAAAATACTACTATTTCTGGTGGTCTCAAATTGTCTTTTTTCTCTGGGAGTCAACAGTAACCAATAGTACAAACAGATATAATATGACAGAGTAAAAATAAAAAGGTATTTTAATAGACCTCACATCGTTCATACATTTGAACAACTAACAGCCTACCAGGACTTTTCTACTTCTGCTGTCCACAGTCAAAACAAGTGGCTGCAGATGAAATGGAAGACTTTAAAGCTCTGAAACACCGTCTCAAAACGGATGCACAAGGGCAGCTTTTGATCAACTACTGCAACCCACTGAGTAACTCAGCGTGCAGCCATACCCATCACTTCTACAGGTGTAACTGTAGCAGTTCTGAAGTCTAAAAAAAACACTCTTATATGCCAGAAATAATATCAGAAAATTTTAATCCACAGAGTTCCCAAAACAATGACAAAAATGTGACTCTTTTCTTTTTTCTAAACAGAAAATAAGATGCAATAGATTTATTTATGAAAGATATTGAAGTAATGACGACTGTGCAACTTAGGTAATATCATTAATCCCAAATCCTCACCCTTGGTACTGAGCTACACTGGGTGGCTATCTATTAAACTAGTCCATCAAATGTGAAGTCTGTAAGACTTTCATAAGCTGTGGCCCTCCTCAGTGTCTCTCTAATCAATATATACACAAATGAATTATGCTTTTAATCAAGGCGAGGCTCTGAACACCAGCTTGAAGGGCAGATGCTAACAGGGTAGAAAGCTGCAGCAGGGCAGCAATGTTCACTGTAGCTGGCAAGAGCTCTAAGAATTGCAAAGAATTAACACTGAGCTACAGTTCTGTTCCAAAGATCTTCTAATTATGATTCTTCTTTAGCCATACTGCCTGCATTCCAACTCAGTCCAAAGCACTGCCGCTTGTGTGATTCAAGAACAACTACATGTCCAATTTGGGTGCCATTCTCAGTCCCATACATGTCCAGAAGTCCCGTCTAAGGAAACTTTTTGCTTTTGGTCTAAATTCAGAATACAAGTCCCTTGAAATCCTACATGTGTCTTCAAAGAAAAGTGGCAACCAGTTTTGTTTTTGAGAGAAAACTGCCTCATACTCTTTGACACGCTGAACTGTGTAGATCTCTAGAAGGACCCCAAAGCCACATTTTGGTTTTGCACAGGGAGTGCTTCAGGGGACAGCACAGCACAGAAGATGTGCAAAACTCACTGTGTCGCTCCCAACTCAAAGGATGCCTGGGAGCAGTCCTCAATTTTAACAACCGGAAGGAAAAAAGGCGTGTACTTCACAGAATCATAGAATATCTTAGGTTGGAAGGGACCTTAGAGATCATCTAATCAAACCTTCCTGCCATGGGCAGGGTTGCCCTTAACCAGCCCAGGTTGCTCAAGGTCTCATCCAACCCGGCCTTGAACATCTCCAGGGAGGGGGCAGCCACACAACCTCTCTAGGCAGTCTAGTCCAGAGTCTTGCCACCCTCATACTGAAGAATTTCTTCCTAAGATTCAATCTAAACCTGTTCTCCTACAGTTTAAATCCATTTCCCCTCATCTTATCGCTGGACAGTCTTGTAAAAAGTCCCTCTCCAGCCTTCCTGTAGGTTCCCTTCAGGTATTGGAAGGCAGTTATAAGGTCACTCTGTAGTCTTTTTTCAAGACTGAACAATCACAGTTCCCTTAGCCTGTCCTCACAGCAGAGGTGCTCCAGCCCCTTTGTGGCCCTCCTTTGAACATGCTCCAACAGATCTATGTCCCTCTTCTGGTGGGGACACCAGAACTGGACACAGTATTTGAGGTGGGGTCTCACAAGAGCAGAGTAAAGGGGAAGAATCACTGCTCTTGTATTTATCTGTAGTCAGTAACCTCAGCAGGCACAACTCTGAATGTATCTGCTGAAGTGGTGCCTTCAGGAAAAACACACTCCAAAAGCAGCATTAAGCAACGGTATTTCTCTCTACCTGTCCCTACTGCGTCAAAAGTCTAATGGTGAGGGTCCTACTCCTCTGCCTACTGAACAGCAACACACAGGGCTTTGCTGTTTTCCTTCCTCAGCACCACTTGCTTAAGACTTGACAAAACACACTAGTGTTTGTTTTCAAGAAAATTCATGCTATTAGTGTGATACTCCTAAGCAAAGGCACTAGTTACTTCACTCCATTTGATAAGAGACTGAAGAGAGAGGTGGAAAACAGATAGCAAAATGCTAACCTGGTCGTGTTAGTGTTGTAAGCCAACCATTTTGCAACAGAAGGGTTTATCTTTTATGAAAGTTAAAGATATCATCACTGAAGTACCCAAAATCCAATTCTGTCAAGAATGCAAAAATTAATTCCTACTTTAACAAGTGGATTTTAACTCAGTGTTTTGTCCTGTTGTGTACAACAAGCTGAAAAAACCTTGGAATTTTCCCCATCGGGAAATGCGGATTTGGTTTAATTAAAACATTTTGTGAGAACATAGGCATTTCATCAATATTTTAAAGGAAAACAGTGCCAATGTTTTTGAAGTGCTCCATCCTTAAATGAGGTTGATATTTTGTCCCAATTAAGCACAAAATTCTGACACCTCAATCTCCCACAGAATGAAAATTTTCATGATCAGTTGCAAGCTTGAAGTCTGCAAGTGGGTGTCATTACCCATTTTAAAGAGTACTTACTTGTACTTACAGCAGAAGAATCCTTCATGAACAAGAACTGGAAAAGTCTTTGAAAAAATCACATAAAAGTAATAATACAAACTCTCCACTTCTCCAACAGTACTTTTATTGTTCCTTGAAATTAAAATTGTTTGCCTCTCATTTGCAGCAAAACTAAGATTTCTTTCAAGAAATTCCACAAAAGCATGTGTTTTTAAAAGTACTGACTCCAGTTCTGAACATACGTAAACAGGATTGTTTCAGTGACACTATTAAACCATCCTTAATCACCGGCTTACAGCAGATGAGCAGCTGAGCAGGGGCAAGAGGTTTGTTTACACAGCCATGCAATCTTCACAGAAAAGCAAAACATGACAGTGAAACACTCCTGAAGTTCAACACTTCCTAAACATTTCAAACAACCTCAACGTATAATTTTAGGAAATCTTTTTTCTGCCTTCCTTTACAAGTTCTAACTTGAATCTACCACACTATTCAGTACCGGTAGCAGCAGGAGAGAGGCAAAGCATGAAGTTCTTTTATTCCTCTTCATGTTGATACTCCACTTGCTTTTAATATTCTGAACTCTACCTCTTCAATTATGCAAATACTTTTTGATTTCTTGTGGGACTTAATCATAACCAGTGTACAATTCTTACAAAGTTAGGAATTAAGCTTTAATTACCCTCCACCCAGCATGGTACGCCCATATTCTGAGGAAAGACGTTAAAACTGTCCCTCTCAAAAGCAAACATGCCACCATAACCAAAGCCATCTTTTTTCTCAACAAGCTCCTCAATAGAAGGAATTATTCCATAAATATTAGCTCTCATAGGTGTAAAATGATGCAGTTTGTACAACTGATTACAGGTTTCCTAATATCCCTGAACTTTGTGAAATACACTTTTCATTCCATTAGCAAACATTTGTGTAACAAACTGATGCAGAAAGATTTAAAGAACAACTTGCTACATATGTTTGTGAAGTTCTGAAGATGGAAGCAAAGACAACACTGTCTGATCATTCCTGATCTACAGGAATGCTTGTGGAACTTGAATAGCTCAGAAAACAAAGGTGCTCCTCTACTGGATGGAAGCCAAGCAAGCACCCCTTTTTGTTTAGCCATATCTCTGGTTAAATAGGAAATCTCCTCGAGGACCATCTCTTTAGTAACTAGTTTTCTCAAAGACATAGTTGGTACAATGGAACATCATACCAGAATCATCCTTGAGATCTCGTCCAGACTAATGGTCACTGTGCTCAGCAACTGAGGTCACCAGTCAATCAGACACTGAGTTCAGGGAAAATAGGATGATAGCTGATGTGGGGTTCAAGCAATTAAAAGAAGAAAGTAAAATGAATGACATCTGGGACATATCTATGGAAAGCAGGCCTTGTTAAACTAACGTGATGTTTGGTGAATAGTTGCTTCAAATGAGGTGCACTGCCTCTGGTGGGGGAACTGATAAACGTTAGTGCCTGCTGTCACGTTAAGACCAAAAAGAGCAAATACAGCATTTAGACGGACAGAACACGATCTCAAGGAGTGGCATAGAAGTGATGCTATTTCTGTGTTTCAGACTAACACGGACGTTCCTGGAACACTGTCTGCTCTAGTACAGTGGCAATAGGTTTGAGAGTTGAGAGAACAGCCAGGGGAACAACCGAGGGATCAGAACGTACTCCTTTAGTACAACATTCAAGGAGATCTATGCATTCATCTTGTCAAAGGAAAGCAAAAGGAATAACAGACTAAGCAGCTACACAGGAAACAAACTTAATTATTTAAGAATTTCTGTCTAGCTGACAAAGATCTAATCAAGACAAATTACTAGAAGTCAGAGATAAATAAATCCAGATCAAAATGTGCACCATATTTCTCGAAGGAAAACATTAAGCCACTTATAGCAACTACCAGGGGTTACAGTGGATTTTTTAGTCACTGGGAACTTATTAAATATGAGTGTTTCTGCTATAGTGGATACTATTCAGATACAGCTACAAGCCTGAGAAACAAAAATGAGAACAGTAAACCCCTTTATTCTGCTTTACATCGTAGATCAGGGTAGGTGACCACAACAGATCATTCTGATCTTTGATCTCTGCACCAATGGATAATTTCTCCTCATCTTTTCTTTAGTAGATAACCACTGTGCTCAGTTACAGACAAAGTCCTCCTGTTGGTTTACAAGGCACCGAAAATAGTACTTATTTTGTATTTCATTGCAGTTTTGAACTAAAGTCATTACAGTAAGCGCTCATCAGCTTAACAGTTTTAGGACGCTTGTTTGACCTATTCTATTCCCTCAGGAAAGCAGCCCCAGTTCAGAAATCAACCTACTTGACTGAGAAATATAGGTCCAGCAAAAGCACCAGCAGCAAGTATTGCACCTTCCTCAGCGCTGTCAACACTCTCTACAATAATCAAACCCAAAACTAAGACAAAACCTCACCACAACCATGCTTTAAAAACAATGGTGACAATATCTTAATTATTCACTTTCTATCCTCTCAGTAAAGAGATCTAATCAAACGCATATTTTAAATACCCCACCTCACTTAGATATCCCAATCACTCCCCTCTGGTAAATCTCTGTATTAACATTACATGCTGCTGGCTCACAGGAAATCTTGAATTCTCTGCAGATTCTGGAAAGAAGGATGAAAGTTAGTTCTTCATGTTTTGTCACTAAATTAAGGATTTGTCAAGAAATGTCTTCCCACAGCTTTAAGCACACCTGTATGCTGACATGAGCAGTTGCCGTGGAAACTAAACTGCTCAAAATGTAATAAGGACAGAAGAGTTAACCACCAGCTTCAGAATGGTTCCCATCGTTAAACAGCTACACTGCCTGTCTTCAGTATCAGAGCACTCACTGCTAAGCAATTCTATCAATAAATCTTTTGCCTATGCAAAATAAGAAAGTTCCTCCCAGGAGCTTTAGGTAGCTTTTACCATTTGTGCATTTATAGGATTTTAGGCTGAGTTTTATTGGGTAGAAGGGGGTTAGATTTAGGAGAGAATTACCACAGCTTTGGTTATAGCTAATCGCTCAGCATCCCAGTGGCTGCAAGGAAATAAAAACATACAAAGATGTTTTTTACATTCCTCATTCATACAAGATGGAGTCAGTTTTCACTTAAATATTTCAATGTTTTCGACTGCCATTCAAGATGCACACACACAAGTGAACCAAAAGTCAGCAGCTGAGGAGAACAATTTTCAGATTTGTGCATGCCGAATTTAAAAAAAAAAATAAAAAATTATTACATGGCAGGTTCGTGGTCTTTCTTGTTCAACTATAGAAACTGTACAATTTTCACAAATAAAAAAAAAACAAATATGAGTTCAGATGACTGCTCAGAACATACCATACTGGCAAAGAAGTCATATGTGTAATACCATTGTGGTTTATTTCAATGTGGGGACAATGTGTTATATACAGGCACTGATACACAAGACTTATTTATAAAGAGCCATTCCTCTGATTGATGTAAAATCCTTCCAATATTCTATATAATATTTTTAATTATCTGTAATACATCAAACATGCCCTAAGCTTGGAATAAGGGATGTTGAATCCCACTTTGCTAGAAGACATCTTTCTCATTTAAAAAACAAACAAACAAACAACAATTGCTTTGTTAAGAAATGTCGCTGTTTCAGGAGATTTTCTGGGTGATTTTGCATTGAATTCAGAAGCAGAGTCACTCGTGCCCCTCTTTCAAATAAATCTCATAACCCCACAGGCAGAAAAGGGGGAAGATGGAGAACAAAATTTTACCTTAGCAGAAATTAACCCATATACCATGATACCAGCAATGGCGGGGTGGATGCTATGAAGGTTCACGTAAATGCACACCCATGTTCTTTTGCTTCCTGCTGCTGGGAATTCTGTGTGTAACTCTGTAGTTTAGGTGCCATACTTCTAATAAGAACACATTCCTTGAAGATAATTTCTTCTGCCTTTGCATCTTTAAGTACACCTTGCTTTTCTACAGTTCTTGAGGGAATCCAGAACAAGCCTAACCATAAGACTTGCTTAGTTGTTACTGATGAGTGATTAAACAGCTCCAGATGGCAACTTCCTTCCCAAACAATATTGTGTGTTCTACTGCAAAGCACTAGAAAAGCAGAGGAAAAAAGGTTAAGTACATAATGCTTGGAGCTTGCTTCCAGCTCATCCCTTTCTTAGGGCTTAGATGACCCAGGATGTCCCAGACATCCAGTGGAGCCTCTTGCCTTAATCCACAACCCTGCTCTTTGGAAACAGCTCTTCATTCCTCCCCCTTTACTACACACTCCATCTTAGAAATACTCTCTTGAAATTCTTTTTATGGTTTAATTCACTTTTTATTTCCTACCATGTTCCAGACAGTCCTCTTATCTCCACACAATCAGTCAAAACAATATGCACAGATGTCAGAATTAATAATCAATTATCCAAACATTTATTTTATTTTATTTAAAATACTTTCAGATCACTAAAGTCAGTTTGTGACAAGAGCCTGATCTGTGATGAAGATGTAGATGATGAGCCAAGCGTTTGTATATGAGATGACTGGATCACAATAATTGATTCTGAATGAGCTTCCTTTTATTTTTCCTGGCCTCCAGCATGGCTGCAAGCTATACCTCAAGGGATGCAGCAGCAGCAGAGCAAATTTACCTCCAGACCTTTCAACTCAAAGCTCTCCATGCAATTATTCATACTGAGCTGACAAGCTTTAAGAAGCTATTTCCTAGTACCTTTGTATGAGTCTCCAGATGGTGGTGTGCCAAAAGCGAGGCAGCAGCAAGAGACCTGTCTGGGGAACCCGTAAGTTGCCATTTTGACCGTATGCACAGCATGGATGAGATTTTTTCAGAAAGGTGCCGCTGACAGCATCTTAGCAGGCAACTGCATTGTTTCATGTAAGCGGTGCAGACTAATTATTCAAGTGGTTTGATATAGTTGCACCAGGGGAGATTCAGATTGGATATTAGGAAAAATTTCTTCACTGAAAGAGAGTTGAGGCATTGGAACAGGCTGCCCAGGGAAGTGGTGGACTCACCATCCCTGTAAGTGTGCAGAAAACATACAGATGTGGCGCTTCAGGATATGGTTTAGTGGCCATGGCAGTGTTTGGGTAGACGGTTGGACTAGATGATCTCAGAGGTCTTTTACAGCCTTAATGATTTTATGATTCTTATACTGTCTCCAAGACTTGCACTCTCCAAAAGAAAGAATATGGTACAGTCAGGTAATAGTTTGCAGGCTTAGTGCACTCTGAAAATCGCTGCTCATGATAAATACTATCTGTAGACAGCTAATGCATGAGCTTGGTGATAATTAAGAAATTTCTCTTCGTAGCATCAGGAAGATGGAGAGAGTACTCACACAACATCTAAACTGCTCTGGGTCTTTGAGTCTGTGCCAGTTTTGCTGCTCATCATGATGCAGACTGAAAATTCATTTCTCCTTCAGAAACAATACCGAGACTAAGATTTCTGGATGAAGCTAAAGAATGTCACTAAAACAGTGACTTAAGAGCATACAGGGAGCCACCTCTGTCTAGGGAGATGGCTTGCTCTCTCCCTCCCCAGCTCTGCTACTACCTTTAAACAAAACACCTACCACCAAATAAAGAGACAGAAATAAGACTCAGACCACTCACTGTTAGGGGACCAATACGCCGTTACACGCATCCAGTTCCTACAGAGCTTAAACAAAAATGCAACCAGAGACATTAAAATTTGCTTAATATTTTCACTACTTATAAGACCTTACAGGAGAGGATGGTGCAGGGTATTTTGGTGTTTGGGTTGGAGAAAGGCAGTGACGGTTATTTTTACAGAACAAAAGAATTAGAAGTTAGGACTACTACTGTTTGTTTGACAAAACAAATTCATCACACAAGTCAAGAAAAGTTTCAGCTTGCTGTTTGAAGATGGAGCATAGTTAACAAAGGACAGCAAACCTGAAAGGGTAACTCATTGCATCAGTCGTATCAGCTTATTTCAAGAGGAACTGAATTGCCCTGTGGAAATATCTACTTATCTCTAAACAATTAGCTTAGACTAGACACTGAACTTTAGACAGTTACTGCTAGGTGAGATAAATCACTCCTTCCTTTATTCTCTTCTCCTCTACACTTCTCTTTGCCTGCTAGAACATAAAGGAAGCAGTGCCTGTTTGTAATTCATGCAGGGCTGTTGTACGCTATTCAGCATCTCAAGTTTCTCATGTACTAAGCTTTCAGAGTCTCTAGCCTATAGGGAAGCAGCAGGACTCAGGTATATCTGGATTTTATAAAACAATAATCTCAAAGCAGAAAATTCCAGTAACTCCATTTCTCATTTGAGAATATTAGTCTACAGGTGTTATTCCCTAGTTCTAAACATCACAACAGAGGGGAAAAAAAAAACAACTACACACAAGAAACTTCAAATGGAAGTAACTCTTCAAAGACTGTCAATCAGTGAAGCTAGGCTACCCACAGGGCTTTTCAAATGAGGAACAGCAGGTAGCTGAGACAAGCAAAACTTCAATCTACATTGCTATTTTCATTAGGAAAATACTTAATTTCAGCAAGCACACACGTAAAACATATAGCTACATTCAGACCTGGTTATCTAATAAATTCCTGGCTGAGTTCTTATTATTCAATTAAGGCACCAATATGTATCTACCAGTAACATGGGTTAACAAACATCAGCCTCGACAGAATTCTGTTGCCCTAACTTTGTTGCCTACAAGATTGTGAACAAAGTATTTTAAAATGTCTTACACCACTCTCCTTGTAGCCACAACTGCCCTTTGCATACTACAAAAATTCACATACAGAAGGTGACAGCTCTGCAGTTTAAGGGAGAAGTGTCATTGAGCAAGTCCCAACAGGTTTTACTTTTTGCTTTTACCCACACTGAAACCTTTTCTTACCTCTTCACTAAGTGTCACAGTGAATTTGCATTCCTGTCTAATCATGGGCCCAATAAAGCATGGTACTGACACTGTCATCTGATTTCTCACTGAAAAACCAATGAAGTTTTAACGTAATAATGGCTTTTCATGGCCTGCTAGGCAAATTTACTAATGGGCCTGAGCTTTGGAAAAAGAAATGCTTCCAATGACACAGAAAGGAAGGTTATAAGATTGGGGATGCATTTTAAAATATACTCAGTGAGAAATTCAAGGACAGGGAAAATAGCTTGTCAGACTATTTAAGCTCAGACGTAGAGATATACAGGGAGCGTCCAATCTGCTCATCAGCCTCCCATACATCTGCACAGGCAATAGCAAGAGGGTTTGTTTAGTGACTGCAGACCTTGCAACCTAGGTTTAAGCAGACATCACACAATTTACTGATTGCTATAAATAAGGTGCAAGTTGAGACACAGTTGCTAGCCGGTCCTTCAGGTGGAATAACAACTGTGTATTTTAGCTTCGCACCACTCCTGACAGCAGGTAGAACATCATGAGCTGGTCCTAGAGACACTTTGTGTTTGAAAGTACGAGTCTCAGAAATTACACTAAGAGTTGTTTAATTTTATTATTTACTCTAGCCCTCAAAGTTATGGATAAGTACAAAGTAGAAAGATCCAGAAGAAAAAACAGGAAATTAGAAATAACAGTCCACTGTCTAGCTGCAACAATTTCCAAATATTGAACTTACAGATAGGAGCTACGAACTGATATCTTGGTAGGTACATAAGCACTTCATGGACAGCTCACAGAAATACCATCCTTACAGTGTTCCCAAGACCTGCGTTGGGCTTCCAATAGGTCAGAACCAGCCAAGTTTGATTTCATTGCATTTTTTTGGCAATTACACCTTCAGAGATATCACAGAATGGCTTGAGTTGGAAGGGACCTTCTAGATCATCTAGATCATCTAGTTCCAACTCCCCTGCCATGGGCAGGGAACCTCCCACTAGACCAGGCTGATCAAAGCTTCGTCCAACCTGGCCTTGAACACTTCCAGGGACGAGGCATTCTCAGCTTCTCTGAGCAACCCGTTCCAGTGTCTCACCTTAAAGGAAACAAAAAATTATTCATGTGGTGAAGGGAGTGAAAATTGCATGGAAGAAGAAAGCTCCTGGTAGGCAAGCAAAAATTGTGAATACAGAAGTAACCTCGGCTGTACTCAAGAAAAGCAAAATCTTGGCCAAGACCAGTGAGGCATTTATCTGCCAGAGTAGAAATCTCCGTATGATGTCTCCAGAGTACTTCATCAGATCTCCAGGAAGAGGGTCTGAAATGGCCTAAATGCACTCAATAAAGTCTATGAGCAATTAACAGGAAATATGAAGGACTGGGGGGAGTCCCTAAATACCACCCCTGCCAATCTTGAATGCCTTACTGAGCATTTATGCACAAGCTAAAGACTTCCCATAAGGGAAAAGAAATAAAAGAGTACTTCCTTTTAATCATCAAAGGTAGTAGACAAGCAAGATTCTGACGGTTAAAGGAAATATTTTCCTTTCCTCAGGAAAGCACTCTAACCACTAGGTTACACTGCTCCAGGCAGCAGCACTTAACCCTGTAATCAAGCTGTTTCACGTTGCAAAGCACAACACATATGATTATTAGTTTAGAAAGTCAGCTAACATGAAGGACCATAATTTTCTAGCCCGGATATTAGCACACTCAAGAGCAAGGAAAACCTAAATGTCAGTTACTATAACCATGTTATGGTTTTGCTATTAATTTATAGCTTAGTATGCCTGTGGCACTCTGGTCGTGCACTAAAATGCTATCTATCTATGCTGGGGAAAAACTAGGTTGGAAAAAAAGAAAATTAGATGCTTCATATTTTTTTTGATTGTCCCTAGATTTTCAGGCAAGAATCTGATTTTCACACTTGCAACTGATGACTCACACATGTAACCCCAAAGAGAAAAGCACCATCACCACAGGTCACGTTACGTAACTACATGGTACGTTCACCCCAGAAGTCCCCTGCCCTTACAGCCCTCTGCCTCTGATCCACCACACAGCTCACACCTACCACAAGCTTACTTGTAACTCTATTACGCAGCCCCTGAAATCAACTTTCAGTTAATCTTTGTTGTTGTTGTTATTATAATGGGCTGCTAACAAATCACCTGGAAGTGGTCAGCTCTCAGCATTTGGCATCCATGACATGACAAATTCAGTTCTGCTTTTTTCTAAGCAAGGTAAGGAGGTGGTAAGAGGCAGATAACAAAGCACTGACTCATACTGGAGCACTATTTACAATGCTGAATTTAAAAATACATAAATATTTTTTAAAAATAAAAATACATCTAAGACTCTCAAAGCCTGATTTCTTTTAAAATAAAAAGAGGATGGAAAAGGCAACTATTTTAAAGACTGCCGGCAGTCTAAAAAAGATGATTGAGGAGAAAGCAAATAATTCTCTCCAGTTTTACTAACAGCAAGGTAATACAACTTACTACAAGGTCTCCCTCCATGAACACCTCTTCCTACTCCTCCTCTCCTATATTTTGCAACTCAATCTCCAGCATGGACTAGTTCTTCACTGTGGTAATAGTCATAATGAAGAATAAGACTTCTGTGTACAAACTACCTTACTTAGACCAAGGTGTAGGTTAAATACAGTTGCTGATACTGTATTTATTTGCTGTGTACAGAATTACTCTACATGTATCTCCTTAGTCACTTTTAGTTTCAACTGCCTAACCCCATGAAGAGGGCACCCTTAGTGGGAGCACAAAGCCATGGATAATGCCCTTTGGGCAGAGGTATCAATGAGAAGACAGCAACTACTGTTAACATCCTTCATCTGTATCTAAATGTAAAAGTGCTGGCAAACAGAATTGATGGTCTGTGATGTCCCATAAGAAAGGTCAACCAAAGATCACTCTGAAAATGTACCATAGTACTATGTTAAACTGAGATGGGAGGTTCACACAAATTGCCATGAACAGATGGGAGGTATGTTTTTCCAGTACATCATAAAATCATAGAACGGTTTGGGTTGGAAGGGACCTTTAAAGACATCCAGTCCAACCACCCCTGCCAGGGGCAGGGACATCTTTTCCAGGTCAGGCTGCTCAAAGCCCCATCCAGCCTGACCTTGAACACTTCCAGGGATGGGGCATCCAAAGTCAGCTGCAAGTAGCTTGAAACAAAATGCCTCAAAACTGACTGGTGAATGATCTTGCACCTTCAGACAACACACACACAAAACCAATCAACGCTACACAATGGGTTTTGGAGGTCAGAGTAAAGAGACTCAAAATTGTAACCTAATAAAAGATATGTTGTCCTTAGCCTTCCTAAAACTGGCAGGCATCTTCCTTTATGTTGCATAAGACACTTGTTCTTTAATTCTTTGTTTGTTTGTTTAATGAGGCAAATAAGGACAGAATATAGAGCAGATACTCTTCTCCAAAATATATAGCTCCTATGTCTGTTTTTCATCTCATTTCTGAATTAGTATATACCTCATACTGGGACATAAAATTATATGAAAGCTTTTTATAACAACAAAAAAAAGTATCTGATTAGCCCTAATGACTCCTTTGCTTCTGAGAAGAGTGCTTTCTGTTCAAAGCAAATGATCTATTATTTCCCAGCCAACATCGGGTATATTTTTGTTTTGGCTCATTAACCTGAGCTGGGCAAGCTGTAAATAGAAAGCTCTGTTCTCATTGATTCATTTTTCAGAATTAAAACAATGGATTCAGCAAAAGATTCAAAATGTTTATCATTAGCAATGAGTCGCTCCAGCCAGCACCTAAAACACAAATGTTACTGGAAAAAACAGTCTTAAAATAATACATTGTGAGTAGTCTGAATTTTATTCAAAAATGTACTTCAGCCAAAACTGTCACCATCGTGTATATGCTATAATGACAGCAGAATTTCTACCAGATTATGCCCTTTGATTTTCACATATCTGCATGTGCAGATCTGGGCGTGGGAAGGATTTGCAGATTCGCAGTTTAGAAAATTCAAGTACAGTTAGCTAATATGAATTCCTGAAGCAGAGATTAGATGAAGCTTCTGTTTTCCTAGACAAAAGCCACTGATTCCCACGGCATAACTGATAACTCCTGATAAAGTCATTTCAGGGAGGAAAGAGTAGAAAAGTATCTACATGCTATTATCAGCCAGTATCTCGAGCTAATGAGGATTGTCTAGGAGGTCAGAATCTGATTCCAGGCCTGAATGCTGCTGGGTTATATTATCAGAGCAGAATTCACCCTTCCTGGCTAACACACACAAGCCAAATTGATGAAATAGGGGTAGCAACTCAAGCTTTGTGAATCCTGTGAAAGAACTCTATTCACATCTGAGTTCTCTCCCCATTGGTAAACAAACAAAAATTTGTCAACAGTAAATTGCAGAAATGTAGCAAACACAAACATCACAAAACAGCTGTAACAGCACATAAAGCAAAAATTTTATTGATGAAATGACACATCTATTACCATATTTTTCATTACTATGTTGTTTTTCACATGAGTAGCAGTGCACATACCAACTATGAAATAAAGGCCAGAGAACCACAGTCTCCCAATGCACATTTTCAGAACTGACTCAGATATTGAGGAAACACAGTTTCCCACAGCATTCTCCTGGAAAAACTGGCTACTTATGGTTTGGATTGGCATACTCTTATGATTCTACAAAACCAAGGACTGAATCATATTCAACCCTATTCGACTTAGGATCTAGAAGTCCGAGAGTCTACAAGTCAAGTACTCACAAAATTAAGCCCTTTCAGAAGGGTAATTCATGTAAGCAACAAATTCCAACTTTGCTGCATGTTTCAGAAGAACAGAATCATTTTTAGGTCAGCAAAGACTATCAGGGCAGGACTGATGCTTAAAAATGCAGGTCTTAGCAAGCAAACACTGAGGGTAAGAAAATTAAAGCTATCGTGGTGGCAACACGCAGAACAACTTCCCAGTAACCAACTAGTTTGGCTTGCCAACATTCATGGGAATGTGAGAGAAGGGGACTCTTCCTATTTATGGTATTTAAGGGGCAAATTAGGTGAGTTTCATAGACGAGCATCTTTCCTTGAGAGGTCCTGAGAAAGATGGATAGGATTTGCAGATAATCAGACATGGTAACTCATTTCACCCCTGTGACAGGCTATTTTAAGCTAAATGCTATGGCCAGAAGGCAGATGTGTAGACAAGCAGCTAAAATGTTGCGGTCTCACTTCTGAAGTCAGGGTAATCACTCTCTGCTCTAAAACATTCACTACCGTACACAAAACATACTGGGTTAGCATGTCCTTGAAACTGAAGGCATCAAAAGCAGCACAAAAAAATGTCTGTATAGTAAACAGTACTTCTTAAGTTCCTCTTTCTAAGTTACTTTGAATCCAAGAAGGCAATATCAGTATGTATTTCTTCTTAATAATAACTGCAGCACAACTGAATCAACAGCATCCAGTTTTCAGAATACCCTGATTCATACGGCACTCGTGAGACCTCACCTCGAGTACTG